>NW_026777569.1:0-212980 GCF_028023285.1 Balaenoptera ricei
TGTCAAGTGGGTGTAAAGCGGCAAAAACATAGCAGTGAAAAGCAGCTAAACCCCATTATAAAAATAAATTACTTTTACAAATCCATGAAACAAAGACAGTAAAAGAGAGAGAAATTCTTACACAATGCGTTCAGGGGCTGTGATGCAACCTGGATTGACCATATCTAGACCCACAGCTGGATGAGACATAAGGGTGGACACTCTTGGGGCTGAGAGGTTTGGTGAGGTTGGGTGAGCAAACGCAGACCCTTTAAAGTAATACTGCGTGGTACCCATCGCATGGGTCGCAAATCTCCAGGTTCAAGGGCCTCTTCCTACATCGAAAACATGCATGAGAAAACAAAAAGATGGTACACCATGTGATGGGGAAAGGTTTCTAAAACGCACCTCATTTCTCTTCTCCTTGTGCCCGGGTTCGCCATTCCAGCCGCTTTACTAATAATCTCCCTACTTGGAGCATCAGCACCTTTAACCTCCTGTTCCGTACAGGTTGCAATTTGTCCTGAGGATGAACGGGTAGACGGGGAACCAGTGAGAGACTAGCTCTTGGTGTTGGGACAGGCACAGGTCACTCTATTTTCCCATCAGGAAGAAGAATTAACCACAGGCTCATCCTCCCCCCTGGAACCAGAACAGGGCCTGAAGCCATCCTGCGCTTTTGCGGCCAGCTCCCAAAAAAGCGAGTTGTAAAATGGAGCTTCAGGGCACTGCAATTCACAAACCTGCAGAGTTATAAATGATAACTCTCGTCCACAAATATATTGAGGGAAGGCAAAGAAGAGGATTTGAAATCAAGGCAGAATTGCAGGAAACAGATTTCAGGAGGTAGATTCGAATCGCCTTTAAAGCACATGAAAAGCGGCAAAACGTTGACAATGATGCCCTTGGCCAAAAAGGGCGTATGCGTTTTTTCCTGAATATATTCAGGAAAAAACGCATACGCCCTTTTTGGCCAACCAAGCAACCTGGAAAGGCAAATCAGCGCTACAAAGAAGTATCGCTTCCCATCGGTTAAAAGGGCCATGCTGAAAAAAGTGTCAAAACCAGAAATACAGGAAAGGCCATGGAGAAACGGGAGCCGTGCTGCACTGATGGGCGGGATGTAAATTGCCAACAGACACTCTGGAGAAGTGTACGGTGAGTCCTGAAACGTCTAAAAAGCAAAGCTTAGAGAGCATAGGGCACTTCCACTCATGGGGGTATACATTGGGAAAATGAAAAATCAGCAAGACACAAGCACCCCAAAGTTTAGGGCTGCTCTCTTGACAAGGACCTCCACTTCATTCCACCTTCAATATCCCAGGAAAGAGAAAAATGGATAAAGGAGTTGTGGTCCTTATGTACAATGGAATATCACTCAGCCATGAAATCAATGTCATAAGGCTAGTAGCAGCATGATGAGTGGATTTAGGTACGACGATTCTAAGTGAAATAAGTCACACAGAAAAGGACACTTCTCATAAGGTATCACTGATAGAGGGAATGTAAAAACCGTTACACTTGAACTGAATTACAAAACAGAACGGAGTCACACATGCAGAAAACACACTATGGCTGTTTAACGGGAAAGGTGAGGTGGGGTGATACATAAAACAAGGGTTTCAAATTAGCTCAGATACCGTTCCATAAACCCAATATGTAATAGACAAGACCTACTCCTTACTCAGAGAACTGGACTCAACACGCCCTATTCACTGCACAAGAATATATCTGACTAGTAATAATCTTAAAACCTATGTATTGATATCTCTCTGTTAGTGTGTCAAGTGGGTGTAAAGCGGCATAAACACAGCAGTGAAAAGCAGCTAAACCCCATTATAAAAATAAATTACTTCGAAATACCCATGAAACAAAGACAGTGAAAGAGAGAGAAATTCTTACACAATGCGTTCAGGGGCTTTGATGCAACCTGGATAGACCATATCTCGACCCATAGGTGGATGAGACATAAGGGTGGACACTCTTGGGGCTGAGAGGTTTGGTGAGGTTGGGTGAGCAAACGCAGACCCTTTAAAGTAATACTGCGTGGTACCCATCGCATTGGTCCCAAATCTCCAGGTTCAAGGGCATCTTGCTACATCGAAAACATGCATGAGAAACCCAGAAGATGGTACACCGTGTGATGGGGAAAGGTTTCTAAAACGCACCTCATTTCTCATCTCCTTGTGCTCGGGTATGCCATTCCAGCCACTTTACTAGCAATCTCCCTACTTGGAGCATCAGCACCTTTAACCTCCTGTTCCGTACAGGTTGCAATTTGTCCTGAGGATGAACGGGAAGACTTGGAACCAATGAGAGACTAGCTCCTGGTGTAGGGACAGGCACAGGTCACTCTATTTTCCCATCAGGAAGAAGAATTAACCACAGGCTCAGCCTGCCCCCCGGAACCAGAACAGGGCCTGAAGCCATCCTGCGCTTTTGCGGCCAGCTCTCTAAAAAGCGAGTTGTAAAATGGAGCTTCAGGGCACTGCAATTCACAAACCTGCAGAGTTATAAATGATAACTCTCGTCCACAAATATATTGAGGGAAGGCAAAGAAGAGGATTTGAAATCAAGGCAGAATTGCAGGAAACAGATTTCAGGAGGTAGATTCGAATCGCCTTTAAAGCACATGAAAAGCGGCAAAACGTTGACAATGATGCCCTTGGCCAAAAAGGGCGTATGCGTTTTTTCCTGAATATATTCAGGAAAAAACGCATACGCCCTTTTTGGCCAACCAAGCAACCTGGAAAGGCAAATCAGCGCTACAAAGAAGACTCGCTACCCATCGGTCAAAAGGGCCATGCTGAAAAAAGTCTCAAAACCAGAAATGCAGGACAGGCCATGGAGAAATGGGAGCCTTGCTACACTGATGGGCGGGATGTAAATTGCCAACAGCCACTCTGGAGAAGTGTACGGTGTGTCCTGAAACATCTAAAAAACACAGCTTAGAGAGCATAGGGCACTTCCACTCATGGGGGTATAAATTGGGAAAATGAAAAATCAGCAAGACACAAGCACCCCAAAGTTTAGGGCTGCTCTGTTGACAAGGACCTCCACTTCATTCCACCTTCAATATCCCAGGAAAGAGAAAAATGGATAAAGAAGTTGTGGTCCTTATGTACAATGGAATATCACTCAGCCATGAAATCAATGTCATAAGGCTAGTAGCAGCATGATGAGTGGATTTAGGTACGACGATTCTAAGCGAAATAAGTCACACAGAAAAGGACACTTCTCATAAGGTATCACTTATAGAGGGAATGTAAAAACCGTTACACTTGAACTGAATTACAAAACAGAACAGAATCACACATGCAGAAAACAAACTATGGCTGCTTAACGGGAAAGGTGAGGTGGGGTGATACATAAAACAAGGGTTTCAAATTAGCTCAGATACCGTTCCATAAACCCAATATGTAATAGACAAGACGTACTCCTTGCTCAGAGAACGGGACTCAACACACCCTATTCACCGCACAAGAATATATCTGACTAGTAATAATCTTAAAACCTATGTATTGATATCTCTCTGTTAGTGTGTCAAGTGGGTATAAAGCAGCATAAACACAGCAGTGAAAAGCAGCTAAACCCCATTATAAAAATAAATTACTTTTACAAACCCATGAAACAAAGACAGTGGAAGAGAGAGAAATTCTTACACAATGCGTTCAGGGGCTGTGATGCAACCTGGATTGACCATATATAGACCCACAGCTGGATGAGACATAAGGGTGGACACTCTTGGGGCTGAGAGGTTTGGTGAGGTTGGGTGAGCAAACGCAGACCCTTTAAAGTAATACTGCGTGGTACCCATTGCATGGGTCCCAAATCTACAGGTTCAAGGGCATATTCCTACATCGAAAACATGCATGAGAAAACAAAAAGATGGTACACCATGTGATGGGGAAAGGTTTCTAAAACGCACCTCATTTCTCTTCTCCTTGTGCCCGGCTTCACCATTCCAGACGCTTTACTAATAATCTCCCTACTTGGAGCATCAGCACCTTTAACCTCCTGTTCCGTACAGGTTGCAATTTGTCCTGAGGATGAACGGGTAGACGGGGAACCAGTGAGAGACTAGCTCTTGGTGTTGGGACAGGCACAGGTCACTCTATTTTCCCATCAGGAAGAAGAATTAACCACAGGCTCATCCTCCCCCCCGGAACCAGAACAGGGCCTGAAGCCATCCTGCGCTTTTGCGGCCAGCTCCCAAAAAAGCGAGTTGTAAAATGGAGCTTCAGGGCACTGCAATTCACAAACCTGCAGAGTTATAAATGATAACTCTCGTCCACAAATATATTGAGGGAAGGCAAAGAAGAGGATTTGAAATCAAGGCAGAATTGCAGGAAACAGATTTCAGGAGGTAGATTCGAATCGCCTTTAAAGCACATGAAAAGCGGCAAAACGTTGACAATGATGCCCTTGGCCAAAAAGGGCGTATGCGTTTTTTCCTGAATATATTCAGGAAAAAACGCATACGCCCTTTTTGGCCAACCAAGCAACCTGGAAAGGCAAATCAGCGCTACAAAGAAGACTCGCTACCCATCGGTCAAAAGGGCCATGCTGAAAAATGTCTCAAAACCAGAAATGCAGGACAGGCCATGGAGAAATGGGAGCCTTGCTACACTGATGGGCGGGATGTAAATTGCCAACAGCCACTCTGGAGAAGTGTACGGTGTGTCCGGAAACATCCAAAAAACACAGCTCAGAGAGCATAGGGCACTTCCACTCATGGGGGTATAAATTGGGAAAATGAAAAATCAGCAAGACACAAGCACACCAAAGTTTAGGGCTGCTCTGTTGACCAGGACCTCCACTTCATTCCACCTTCAATATCCCAGGAAAGAGAAAAATGGATAAAGAAGTTGTGGTCCTTATGTACAATGGAATATCACTCAGCCATGAAATCAATGTCATAAGGCTAGTAGCAGCATGATGAGTGGATTTAGGTACGATGATTCTAAGTGAAATAAGTCACACAGAAAAGGACACTTCTCATAAGGTATCACTTATAGAGGGAATGTAAAAACAGTTACACTTGAACTGAATTACAAAACAGAACAGAGTCACACATGCAGAAAACACACTATGGCTGCTTAACGGGAAAGGTGAGGTGGGATGATAAATAAAACAAGGGTTTCAAATTAGATCAGATACCATTCCATAAACCCAATATGTAATAGACAAGACCTACTCCTTGCTCAGGGAACTGGACTCAACACACCCTATTCACCGCACAAGAATATATCTGACTAGTAATAATCTTAAAACCTATGTATTGATATCTCACTGTTAGTGTGTCAAGTGGGTGTAAAGCGGCATAAACACAGCAGTGAAAAGCAGCTAAACCCCATTATAAAAATAAATTACTTTTACAAACCCATGAAACAAAGACAGTGGAAGAGAGAGAAATTCTTACACAATGCGTTCAGGGGCTGTGATGCAACCTGGATTGACCATATCTAGACCCACAGCTGGATGAGACATAAGGGTGGACACTCTTGGGGCTGAGAGGTTTGGTGAGGTTGGGTGAGCAAACGCAGACCCTTTAAAGTAATACTGCGTGGTACCCATCGCATGGGTCCCAAATCTCCAGGTTCAAGGGCATCTTCCTATATCGAAAACATGCATGAGAAAACAAAAAGATGGTACACCATGTGATGGGGAAAGGTTTCTAAAACGCACCTCATTTCTCTTCTCCTTGTGCCCGGGTTCGCCATTCCAGCCGCTTTACTAATAATCTCCCTACTTGGAGCATCAGCACCTTTAACCTCCTGTTCCGTACAGGTTGCAATTTGTCCTGAGGATGAACGGGTAGACGGGGAACCAGTGAGAGACTAGCTCTTGGTGTTGGGACAGGCACAGGTCACTCTATTTTCCCATCAGGAAGAAGAATTAACCACAGGCTCATCCTCCCCCCTGGAACCAGAACAGGGCCTGAAGCCATCCTGCGCTTTTGCGGCCAGCTCCCAAAAAAGCGAGTTGTAAAATGGAGCTTCAGGGCACTGCAATTCACAAACCTGCAGAGTTATAAATGATAACTCTCGTCCACAAATATATTGAGGGAAGGCAAAGAAGAGGATTTGAAATCAAGGCAGAATTGCAGGAAACAGATTTCAGGAGGTAGATTCGAATCGCCTTTAAAGCACATGAAAAGCGGCAAAACGTTGACAATGATGCCCTTGCCCAAAAAGGGCGTATGCGTTTTTTCCTGAATATATTCAGGAAAAAACGCATACGCCATTTTTGGCCAACCAAGCAACCTGGAAAGGCAAATCAGCGCTACAAAGAAGTATCGCTTCCCATCGGTTAAAAGGGCCATGCTGAAAAAAGTGTCAAAACCAGAAATACAGGAAAGGCCATGGAGAAATGGGAGCCGTGCTGCACTGATGGGCGGGATGTAAATTGCCAACAGACACTCTGGAGAAGTGTACGGTGAGTCCTGAAACGTCTAAAAAGCAAAGCTTAGAGAGCATAGGGCACTTCCACTCATGGGGGTATACATTGGGAAAATGAAAAATCAGCAAGACACAAGCACCCCAAAGTTTAGGGCTGCTCTCTTGACAAGGACCTCCACTTCATTCCACCTTCAATATCCCAGGAAAGAGAAAAATGGATAAAGGAGTTGTGGTCCTTATGTACAATGGAATATCACTCAGCCATGAAATCAATGTCATAAGGCTAGTAGCAGCATGATGAGTGGATTTAGGTACGACGATTCTAAGTGAAATAAGTCACACAGAAAAGGACACTTCTCATAAGGTATCACTGATAGAGGGAATGTAAAAACCGTTACACTTGAACTGAATTACAAAACAGAACGGAGTCACACATGCAGAAAACACACTATGGCTGCTTAACGGGAAAGGTGAGGTGGGGTGATACATAAAACAAGGGTTTCAAATTAGCTCAGATACCGTTCCATAAACCCAATATGTAATAGACAAGACCTACTCCTTGCTCAGAGAACGGGACTCAACACACCCTATTCACCGCACAAGAATATATCTGACTAGTAATAATCTTAAAACCTATGTATTGATATCTCTCTGTTAGTGTGTCAAGTGGGTGTAAAGCGGCATAAACACAGCAGTGAAAAGCAGCTAAACCCCATTATAAAAATAAATTACTTTTACAAACCCATGAAACAAAGACAGTGGAAGAGAGAGAAATTCTTACACAATGCGTTCAGGGGCTGTGATGCAACCTGGATTGACCATATCTAGACCCACAGCTGGATGAGACATAAGGGTGGACACTCTTGGGGCTGAGAGGTTTGGTGAGGTTGGGTGAGCAAACGCAGACCCTTTAATAATACTGCGTGGTACCCATTGCATGGGTCCCAAATCTACAGGTTCAAGGGCATATTCCTACATTGAAAACATGCTTGAGAAAACAAAAAGATGGTACACCATGTGATGGGGAAAGGTTTCTAAAACGCACCTCATTTCTCTTCTCCTTGTGCCCGGGTTCGCCATTCCAGATGCTTTACTAACAATCTCCCTACTTGGAGCATCAGCACCTTTAACCTCCTGTTCTGTACAGGTTGCAATTTGTCCTGAGGATGAACGGGTAGACGGGGAACCAGTGAGAGACTAGCTCTTGGTGTTGGGACAGGCACAGGTCACTCTATTTTCCCATCAGGAAGAAGAATTAACCACAGGCTCATCCTCCCCCCCGGAACCAGAACAGGGCCTGAAGCCATCCTGCGCTTTTGCGGCCAGCTCCCAAAAAAGCGAGTTGTAAAATGGAGCTTCAGGGCACTGCAATTCACAAACCTCCAGAGTTATAAATGATAACTGTCGTCCACAAATATATTGAGGGAAGGCAAAGAAGAGGATTTGAAATCAAGGCAGAATTGCAGGAAACAGATTTCAGGAGGTAGATTCGAATCGCCTTTAAAGCACATGAAAAGCGGCAAAACGTTGACAATGATGCCCTTGGCCAAAAAGGGCGTATGCGTTTTTTCCTGAATATATTCAGGAAAAAACGCATACGCCCTTTTTGTCCAACCAAGCAACCTGGAAAGGCAAATCAACGCTACAAAGAAGACTCGCTACCCATCGGTCAAAAGGGCCATGCTGAAAAAAGTCTCAAAACCAGAAATGCAGGACAGGCCATGGAGAAATGGGAGCCTTGCTACACTGATGGGCGGGATGTAAATTGCCAACAGCCACTCTGGAGAAGTGTACGGTGTGTCCTGAAACATCTAAAAAACACAGCTTAGAGAGCATAGGGCACTTCCACTCATGGGGGTATAAATTGGGAAAATGAAAAATCAGCAAGACACAAGCACCCCAAAGTTTAGGGCTGCTCTGTTGACAAGGACCTCCACTTCATTCCACCTTCAATATCCCAGGAAAGAGAAAAATGGATAAAGAAGTTGTGGTCCTTATGTACAATGCAATATCACTCAGCCATGAAATCAATGTCATAAGGCTAGTAGCAGCATGATGAGTGGATTTAGGTACGACGATTCTAAGTGAAATAAGTCACACAGAAAAGGACACTTCTCATAAGGTATCACTGATAGAGGGAATGTAAAAACCGTTACACTTGAACTGAATTACAAAACAGAACGGAGTCACACATGCAGAAAACACACTATGGCTGCTTAACGGGAAAGGTGAGGTGGCGTGATACATAAAACAATGGTTTCAAATTAGCTCAGATACCGTTCCATAAACCCAATATGTAATAGACAAGACCTACTCCTTGCTCAGAGAACTTGACTCAACACACCCTATTCACCGCACAAGAATATATCTGAATAGTAATAATCTTAAAACCTATGTATTGATATCTCTCTGTTAGTGTGTCAAGTGGGTGTAAAGCGTCATAAACACAGCAGTGAAAAGCAGCTAAACCCCATTATAAAAATAAATTACTTTTACAAACCCATGAAACAAAGACAGTGGAAGAGAGAGAAATTCTTACACAATGCGTTCAGGGGCTGTGATGCAACCTGGATTGACCATATCTAGACCCACAGCTGGATGAGACATAAGGGTGGACACTCTTGGGGGTGAGAGGTTTGGTGAGGTTGGGTGAGCAAACGCAGACCCTTTAAAGTAATACTGCGTGGTACCCATCGCATGGGTCCCAAATCTCCAGGTTCAAGGGCATCTTCCTACATCGAAAACATGCATGAGCAAACAAAAAGATGGTACACCATGTGATGGGGAAAGATTTCTAAAACGCACCTCATTTCTCTTCTCCTTGTGCCCGGGTTCGCCATTCCAGACGCTTTACTAATAATCTCCCTACTTGGAGCATCAGCACCTTTAACCTCCTGTTCCGTACAGGTTGCAATTTGTCCTGAGGATGAACGGGTAGACGGGGAACCAGTGAGAGACTAGCTCTTGGTGTTGGGACAGGCACAGGTCACTCTATTTTCCCATCAGGAAGAAGAATTAACCACAGGCTCATCCTCCCCCCCGGAACCAGAACAGGGCCTGAAGCCATCCTGCGCTTTTGCAGCCAGCTCCCAAAAAAGCGAGTTGTAAAATGGAGCTTCAGGGCACTGCAATTCACAAACCTGCAGAGTTATAAATGATAACTCTCGTCCACAAATATATTGAGGGAAGGCAAAGAAGAGGATTTGAAATCAAGGCAGAATTGCAGGAAACAGATTTCAGGAGGTAGATTCGAATCGCCTTTAAAGCACATGAAAAGCGGCAAAACGTTGACAATGATGCCCTTGGCCAAAAAGGGCGTATGCGTTTTTTCCTGAATATATTCAGGAAAAAACGCATACGCCCTTTTTGGCCAACCAAGCAACCTGGAAAGGCAAATTAGCACTACAAAGAAGACGCGCTACCCATCGGTCAAAAGGGCCATGCTGAAAAAAGTCTCAAAACCAGAAATGCAGGACAGGCCATGGAGAAATGGGAGCCTTGCTACACTGATGGGCGGGATGTAAATTGCCAACAGCCACTCTGGAGAAGTGTACGGTGTGTCCTGAAACATCTAAAAAACACAGCTTAGAGAGCATAGGGCACTTCCACTCATGGGGGTATAAATTGGGAAAATGAAAAATCAGCAAGACACAAGCACCCCAAAGTTTAGGGCTGCTCTCTTGACAAGGACCTCCACTTCATTCCACCTTCAATATCCCAGGAAAGAGAAAAATGGATAAAGAAGTTGTGGTCCTTATGTACAATGCAATATCACTCAGCCATGAAATCAATGTCATAAGGCTAGTAGCAGCATGATGAGTGGATTTAGGTACGACGATTCTAAGTGAAATAAGTCACACAGAAAAGGACACTTCTCATAAGGTATCACTTATAGAGGGAATGTAAAAACCATTACACTTGAACTGAATTACAAAACAGAACGGAGTCACACATGCAGAAAACACACTATGGCTGCTTAACGGGAAAGGTGAGGTGGGGTGATACATAAAACAAGGGTTTCAAATTAGCTCAGATACCGTTCCATAAACCCAATATGTAATAGACAAGACCTACTCCTTGCTCAGAGAACGGGACTCAACACACCCTATTCACCGCACAAGAATATATCTGACTAGTAATAATCTTAAAACCTATGTATTGATATCTCTCTGTTAGTGTGTCAAGTGGGTGTAAAGCGGCATAAACACAGCAGTGAAAAGCAGCTAAACCCCATTATAAAAATAAATTACTTTTACAAACCCATGAAACAAAGACAGTGGAAGAGAGAGAAATTCTTACACAATGCGTTCAGGGGCTGTGATGCAACCTGGATTGACCATATCTAGACCCACAGCTGGATGAGACACAAGGGTGGACACTCTTGGGGCTGAGAGGTTTGGTGAGGTTGGGTGAGCAAACGCAGACCCTTTAAAGTAATACTGCGTGGTACCCATTGCATGGGTCCCAAATCTACAGGTTCAAGGGCATATTCCTACATCGAAAACATGCTTGAGAAAACAAAAAGATGGTACACCATGTGATGGGGAAAGGTTTCTAAAACGCACCTCATTTCTCTTCTCCTTGTGCCCGGGTTCGCCATTCCAGATGCTTTACTAACAATCTCCCTACTTGGAGCATCAGCACCTTTAACCTCCTGTTTCGTACAGGTTGCAATTTGTCCTGAGGATGAACGGGTAGACGGGGAACCAGTGAGAGACTAGCTCTTGGTGTTGGGACAGGCACAGGTCACTCTATTTTCCCATCAGGAAGAAGAATTAACCACAGGCTCATCCTCCCCCCCGGAACCAGAACAGGGCCTGAAGCCATCCTGCGCTTTTGCGGCCAGCTCCCAAAAAAGCGAGTTGTAAAATGGAGCTTCAGGGCACTGCAATTCACAAACCTCCAGAGTTATAAATGATAACTGTCGTCCACAAATATATTGAGGGAAGGCAAAGAAGAGGATTTGAAATCAAGGCAGAATTGCAGGAAACAGATTTCAGGAGGTAGATTCGAATCGCCTTTAAAGCACATGAAAAGCGGCAAAACGTTGACAATGATGCCCTTGGCCAAAAAGGGCGTATGCGTTTTTTCCTGAATATATTCAGGAAAAAACGCATACGCCCTTTTTGTCCAACCAAGCAACCTGGAAAGGCAAATCAACGCTACAAAGAAGACTCGCTACCCATCGGTCAAAAGGGCCATGCTGAAAAAAGTCTCAAAACCAGAAATGCAGGACAGGCCATGGAGAATGGGAGCCTTGCTACACTGATGGGCGGGATGTAAATTGCCAACAGCCACTCTGGAGAAGTGTACGGTGTGTCCTGAAACATCTAAAAAACACAGCTTAGAGAGCATAGGGCACTTCCACTCATGGGGGTATAAATTGGGAAAATGAAAAATCAGCAAGACACAAGCACCCCAAAGTTTAGGGCTGCTCTGTTGACAAGGACCTCCACTTCATTCCACCTTCAATATCCCAGGAAAGAGAAAAATGGATAAAGAAGTTGTGGTCCTTATGTACAATGCAATATCACTCAGCCATGAAATCAATGTCATAAGGCTAGTAGCAGCATGATGAGTGGATTTAGGTACGACGATTCTAAGTGAAATAAGTCACACAGAAAAGGACACTTCTCATAAGGTATCACTTATAGAGGGAATGTAAAAACCATTACACTTGAACTGAATTACAAAACAGAACGGAGTCACACATGCAGAAAACACACTATGGCTGCTTAACGGGAAAGGTGAGGTGGGGTGATACATAAAACAAGGGTTTCAAATTAGCTCAGATACCGTTCCATAAACCCAATATGTAATAGACAAGACCTACTCCTTGCTCAGAGAACTGGACTCAACACACCCTATTCACCGCACAAGAATATATCTGACTAGTAATAATCTTAAAACCTATGAATTGATATCTCTCTGTTAGTGTGTCAAGTGGGTGTAAAGCGGCATAAACATAGCAGTGAAAAGCAGCTAAACCCCATTATAAAAATAAATTACTTTTACAAATCCATGAAACAAAGACAGTAAAAGAGAGAGAAATTCTTACACAATGCGTTCAGGGGCTGTGATGCAACCTGGATTGACCATATCTAGACCCACAGCTGGATGAGACATAAGGGTGGACACTCTTGGGGCTGAGAGGTTTGGTGAGGTTGGGTGAGCAAACGCAGACCCTTTAAAGTAATACTGCGTGGTACCCATCGCATGGGTCGCAAATCTCCAGGTTCAAGGGCATCTTCCTACATCGAAAACATGCATGAGAAAACAAAAAGATGGTACACCATGTGATGGGGAAAGGTTTCTAAAACGCACCTCATTTCTCTTCTCCTTGTGCCCGGGTGCGCCATTCCAGCCGCTTTACTAATAATCTCCCTACTTGGAGCATCAGCACCTTTAACCTCCTGTTCCGTACAGGTTGCAATTTGTCCTGAGGATGAACGGGTAGACGGGGAACCAGTGAGAGACTAGCTCTTGGTGTTGGGACAGGCACAGGTCACTCTATTTTCCCATCAGGAAGAAGAATTAACCACAGGCTCATCCTCCCCCCCGGAACCAGAACAGGGCCTGAAGCCATCCTGCGCTTTTGCGGCCAGCTCCCAAAAAAGCGAGTTGTAAAATGGAGCTTCAGGGCACTGCAATTCACAAACCTGCAGAGTTATAAATGATAACTCTCGTCCACAAATATATTGAGGGAAGGCAAAGAAGAGGATTTGAAATCAAGGCAGAATTGCAGGAAACAGATTTCAGGAGGTAGATTCGAATCGCCTTTAAAGCACATGAAAAGCGGCAAAACGTTGACAATGATGCCCTTGGCCAAAAAGGGCGTATGCGTTTTTTCCTGAATATATTCAGGAAAAAAGGCATACGCCCTTTTTGGCCAACCAAGCAACCTGGAAAGGCAAATCAGCGCTACAAAGAAGTATCGCTTCCCATCGGTTAAAAGGGCCATGCTGAAAAAAGTGTCAAAACCAGAAATACAGGAAAGGCCATGGAGAAATGGGAGCCGTGCTACACTGATGGGCGGGATGTAAATTGCCAACAGACACTCTGGAGAAGTGTACGGTGAGTCCTGAAACGTCTAAAAAGCAAAGCTTAGAGAGCATAGGGCACTTCCACTCATGGGGGTATACATTGGGAAAATGAAAAATCAGCAAGACACAAGCACCCCAAAGTTTAGGGCTGCTCTCTTGACAAGGACCTCCACTTCATTCCACCTTCAATATCCCAGGAAAGAGAAAAATGGATAAAGGAGTTGTGGTCCTTATGTACAATGGAATATCACTCAGCCATGAAATCAATGTCATAAGGCTAGTAGCAGCATGATGAGTGGATTTAGGTACGACGATTCTAAGTGAAATAAGTCACACAGAAAAGGACACTTCTCATAAGGTATCACTGATAGAGGGAATGTAAAAACCGTTACACTTGAACTGAATTACAAAACAGAACGGAGTCACACATGCAGAAAACACACTATGGCTGCTTAACGGGAAAGGTGAGGTGGCGTGATACATAAAACAATGGTTTCAAATTAGCTCAGATACCGTTCCATAAACCCAATATGTAATAGACAAGACCTACTCCTTGCTCAGAGAACTGGACTCAACACACCCTATTCACCGCACAAGAATATATCTGACTAGTAATAATCTTAAAACCTATGTATTGATATCTCTCTGTTAGTGTGTCAAGTGGGTGTAAAGCGTCATAAACACAGCAGTGAAAAGCAGCTAAACCCCATTATAAAAATAAATTACTTTTACAAACCCATGAAACAAAGACAGTGGAAGAGAGAGAAATTCTTACACAATGCGTTCAGGGGCTGTGATGCAACCTGGATTGACCATATCTAGACCCACAGCTGGATGAGACATAAGGGTGGACAATCTTGGGGCTGAGAGGTTTGGTGAGGTTGGGTGAGCAAACGCAGACCCTTTAAAGTAATACTGCGTGGTACCCATCGCATGGGTCCCAAATCTCCAGGTTCAAGGGCATCTTCCTACATCGAAAACATGCATGAGAAAACAAAAAGATGGTACACCATGTGATGGGGAAAGGTTTCTAAAACGCACCTCATTTCTCTTCTCCTTGTGCCCGGGTTCGCCATTCCAGCCGCTTTACTAATAATCTCCCTAATTGGAGCATCAGCACCTTTAACCTCCTGTTCCGTACAGGTTGCAATTTGTCCTGAGGATGAACGGGTAGACGGGGAACAAGTGAGAGACTAGCTCTTGGTGTTGGGACAGGCACAGGTCACTCTATTTTCCCATCAGGAAGAAGAATTAACCACAGGCTCATCCTCCCCCCCGGAACCAGAACAGGGCCTGAAGCCATCCTGCGCTTTTGCGGCCAGCTCCCAAAAAAGCGAGTTGTAAAATGGAGCTTCAGGGCACTGCAATTCACAAACCTGCAGAGTTATAAATGATAACTCTCGTCCACAAATATATTGAGGGAAGGCAAAGAAGAGGATTTGAAATCAAGGCAGAATTGCAGGAAACAGATTTCAGGAGGTAGATTCGAATCGCCTTTAAAGCACATGAAAAGCGGCAAAACGTTGACAATGATGCCCTTGGCCAAAAAGGGCGTATGCGTTTTTTCCTGAATATATTCAGGAAAAAAGGCATACGCCCTTTTTGGCCAACCAAGCAACCTGGAAAGGCAAATCAGCGCTACAGAGAAGTATCGCTTCCCATCGGTTAAAAGGGCCATGGTGAAAAAAGTGTCAAAACCAGAAATACAGGAAAGGCCATGGAGAAATGGGAGCCGTGCTACACTGATGGGCGGGATGTAAATTGCCAACAGACACTCTGGAGAAGTGTACGGTGAGTCTTGAAACGTCTAAAAAGCAAAGCTTAGAGAGCATAGGGCACTTCCACTCATGGGGGTATACATTGGGAAAATTAAAAATCAGCAAGACACAAGCACCCCAAAGTTTAGGGCTGCTCTCCTGACAAGGACCTCCACTTCATTCCACCTTCAATATCCCAGGAAAGAGAAAAATGGATAAAGGAGTTGTGGTCCTTATGTACAATGGAATATCACTCAGCCATGAAATCAATGTCATAAGGCTAGTAGCAGCATGATGAGTGGATTTAGGTACGACGATTCTAAGTGAAATAAGTCACACAGAAAAGGACACTTCTCATAAGGTATCACTGATAGAGGGAATGTAAAAACCGTTACACTTGAACTGAATTACAAAACACAACGGAGTCACACATGCAGAAAACACACTATGGCTGCTTAACGGGAAAGGTGAGGTGGCGTGATACATAAAAAAATGGTTTCAAATTAGCTCAGATACCGTTCCATAAACCCAATATGTAATAGACAAGACCTACTCCTTGCTCAGAGAACTGGACTCAACACACCCTATTCACCGCACAAGAATATATCTGACTAGTAATAATCTTAAAACCTATGTATTGATATCTCTCTGTTAGTGTGTCAAGTGGGTGTAAAGCGTCATAAACACAGCAGTGAAAAGCAGCTAAACCCCATTATAAAAATAAATTACTTCGAAAAACCCATGAAACAAAGACAGTGAAAGAGAGAGAAATTCTTACACAATGCGTTCAGGGGCTGTGATGCAACCTGGATTGACCATATCTAGACCCACAGCTGGATGAGACATAAGGGTGGACACTCTTGGGGCTGAGAGGTTTGGTGAGGTTGGGTGAGCAAACGCAGACCCTTTAAAGTAATACTGCGTGGTACCCATCGCATGGGTCCCAAATCTCCAGGTTCAAGGGCATCTTGCTACATCGAAAACATGCATGAGAAACCCAGAAGATGGTACACCGTGTGATGGGGAAAGGTTTCTAAAACGCACCTCATTTCTCATCTCCTTGTGCTCGGGTATGCCATTCCAGCCACTTTACTAGCAATCTCCCTACTTGGAGCATCAGCACCTTTAACCTCCTGTTCCGTACAGGTTGCAATTTGTCCTGAGGATGAACGGGAAGACTTGGAACCAATGAGAGACTAGCTCCTGGTGTAGGGACAGGCACAGGTCACTCTATTTTCCCATCAGGAAGAAGAATTAACCACAGGCTCAGCCTGCCCCCCGGAACCAGAACAGGGCCTGAAGCCATCCTGCGCTTTTGCGGCCAGCTCTCTAAAAAGCGAGTTGTAAAATGGAGCTTCAGGGCACTGCAATTCACAAACCTGCAGAGTTATAAATGATAACTCTCGTCCACAAATATATTGAGGGAAGGCAAAGAAGAGGATTTGAAATCAAGGCAGAATTGCAGGAAACAGATTTCAGGAGGTAGATTCGAATCGCCTTTAAAGCACATGAAAAGCGGCAAAACGTTGACAATGATGCCCTTGGCCAAAAAGGGCGTATGCGTTTTTTCCTGAATATATTCAGGAAAAAACGCATACGCCCTTTTTGGCCAACCAAGCAACCTGGAAAGGCAAATCAGCGCTACAAAGAAGACGCGCTACCCATCGGTCAAAAGGGCCATGCTGAAAAAAGTCTCAAAACCAGAAATGCAGGACAGGCCATGGAGAAATGGGAGCCTTGCTACACTGATGGGCGGGATGTAAATTGCCAACAGCCACTCTGGAGAAGTGTACGGTGTGTCCTGAAACATCTAAAAAACACAGCTTAGAGAGCATAGGGCACTTCCACTCATGGGGGTATAAATTGGGAAAATGAAAAATCAGCAAGACACAAGCACCCCAAAGTTTAGGGCTGCTCTGTTGACAAGGACCTCCACTTCATTCCACCTTCAATATCCCAGGAAAGAGAAAAATGGATAAAGAAGTTGTGCTCCTTATGTACAATGGAATATCACTCAGCCATGAAATCAATGTCATAAGGCTAGTAGCAGCATGATGAGTGGATTTAGGTACGACGATTCTAAGCGAAATAAGTCACACAGAAAAGGACACTTCTCATAAGGTATCACTTATAGAGGGAATGTAAAAACCGTTACACTTGAACTGAATTACAAAACAGAACAGAGTCACACATGCAGAAAACAAACTATGGCTGCTTAACGGGAAAGGTGAGGTGGGGTGATACATAAAACAAGGGTTTCAAATTAGCTCAGATACCGTTCCATAAACCCAATATGTAATAGACAAGACGTACTCCTTGCTCAGAGAACGGGACTCAACACACCCTATTCACCGCACAAGAATATATCTGACTAGTAATAATCTTAAAACCTATGTATTGATATCTCTCTGTTAGTGTGTCAAGTGGGTATAAAGCAGCATAAACACAGCAGTGAAAAGCAGCTAAACCCCATTATAAAAATAAATTACTTTTACAAACCCATGAAACAAAGACAGTGGAAGAGAGAGAAATTCTTACACAATGCGTTCAGGGGCTGTGATGCAACCTGGATTGACCATATCTAGACCCACACCTGGATGAGACATAAGGGTGGACACTCTTGGGGATGAGAGGTTTGGTGAGGTTGGGTGAGCAAACGCAGACCCTTTAAAGTAATACTGCGTGGTACCCATTGCATGGGTCCCAAATCTACAGGTTCAAGGGCATATTCCTACATCGAAAACATGCATGAGAAAACAAAAAGATGGTACACCATGTGATGGGGAAAGGTTTCTAAAACGCACCTCATTTCTCTTCTCCTTGTGCCCGGCTTCACCATTCCAGACGCTTTACTAATAATCTCCCTACTTGGAGCATCAGCACCTTTAACCTCCTGTTCCGTACAGGTTGCAATTTGTCCTGAGGATGAACGGGTAGACGGGGAACCAGTGAGAGACTAGCTCTTGGTGTTGTGACATGCACAGGTCAGTCTATTTTCCCATCAGGAAGAAGAATTAACCACAGGCTCATCCTCCCCCCCGGAACCAGAACAGGACCTGAAGCCATCCTGCGCTTTTGCGGCCAGCTCCCAAAAAAGCGAGTTGTAAAATGGAGCTTCAGGGCACTGCAATTCACAAACCTGCAGAGTTATAAATGATAACTCTCGTCCACAAATATATTGAGGGAAGGCAAAGAAGAGGATTTGAAATCAAGGCAGAATTGCAGGAAACAGATTTCAGGAGGTAGATTCGAATCGCCTTTAAAGCACATGAAAAGCGGCAAAACGTTGACAATGATGCCCTTGGCCAAAAAGGGCGTATGCG
Organism: Balaenoptera ricei; assembly: GCF_028023285.1. Lineage (NCBI taxonomy): Eukaryota > Metazoa > Chordata > Mammalia > Artiodactyla > Balaenopteridae > Balaenoptera > Balaenoptera ricei. The sequence goes on from NW_026777569.1 coordinate 18,504, forward strand.
TTTTTTCCTGAATATATTCAGGAAAAAACGCATACGCCCTTTTTGGCCAACCAAGCAACCTGGAAAGGCAAATCAGCGCTACAGAGAAGTATCGCTTCCCATCGGTTAAAAGGGCCATGGTGAAAAAAGTGTCAAAACCAGAAATACAGGAAAGGCCATGGAGAAATGGGAGCCGTGCTACACTGATGGGCGGGATGTAAATTGCCAACAGACACTCTGGAGAAGTGTACGGTGAGTCTTGAAACGTCTAAAAAGCAAAGCTTAGAGAGCATAGGGCACTTCCACTCATGGGGGTATACATTGGGAAAATTAAAAATCAGCAAGACACAAGCACCCCAAAGTTTAGGGCTGCTCTCCTGACAAGGACCTCCACTTCATTCCACCTTCAATATCCCAGGAAAGAGAAAAATGGATAAAGGAGTTGTGGTCCTTATGTACAATGGAATATCACTCAGCCATGAAATCAATGTCATAAGGCTAGTAGCAGCATGATGAGTGGATTTAGGTACGACGATTCTAAGTGAAATAAGTCACACAGAAAAGGACACTTCTCATAAGGTATCACTGATAGAGGGAATGTAAAAACCGTTACACTTGAACTGAATTACAAAACAGAACGGAGTCACACATGCAGAAAACACACTATGGCTGCTTAACGGGAAAGGTGAGGTGGCGTGATACATAAAAAAATGGTTTCAAATTAGCTCAGATACCGTTCCATAAACCCAATATGTAATAGACAAGACCTACTCCTTGCTCAGAGAACTGGACTCAACACACCCTATTCACCGCACAAGAATATATCTGACTAGTAATAATCTTAAAACCTATGTATTGATATCTCTCTGTTAGTGTGTCAAGTGGGTGTAAAGCGGCATAAACACAGCAGTGAAAAGCAGCTAAACCCCATTATAAAAATAAATTACTTCGAAAACCCCATGAAACAAAGACAGTGAAAGAGAGAGAAATTCTTACACAATGCGTTCAGGGGCTGTGATGCAACCTGGATTGACCATATCTAGACCCACAGCTGGATGAGACATAAGGGTGGACACTCTTGGGGCTGAGAGGTTTGGTGAGGTTGGGTGAGCAAACGCAGACCCTTTAAAGTAATACTGCGTGGTACCCATCGCATGGGTCCCAAATCTCCAGGTTCAAGGGCATCTTGCTACATCGAAAACATGCATGAGAAACCCAGAAGATGGTACACCGTGTGATGGGGAAAGGTTTCTAAAACGCACCTCATTTCTCATCTCCTTGTGCTCGGGTATGCCATTCCAGCCACTTTACTAGCTATCTCCCTACTTGGAGCATCAGCACCTTTAACCTCCTGTTCCGTACAGGTTGCAATTTGTCCTGAGGATGAACGGGAAGACTTGGAACCAATGAGAGACTAGCTCCTGGTGTAGGGACAGGCACAGGTCACTCTATTTTCCCATCAGGAAGAAGAATTAACCACAGGCTCAGCCTGCCCCCCGGAACCAGAACAGGGCCTGAAGCCATCCTGCGCTGTTGCGGCCAGCTCTCTAAAAAGCGAGTTGTAAAATGGAGCTTCAGGGCACTGCAATTCACAAACCTGCAGAGTTATAAATGATAACTCTCGTCCACAAATATATTGAGGGAAGGCAAAGAAGAGGATTTGAAATCAAGGCAGAATTGCAGGAAACAGATTTCAGGAGGTAGATTCGAATCGCCTTTAAAGCACATGAAAAGCGGCAAAACGTTGACAATGATGCCCTTGGCCAAAAAGGGCGTATGCGTTTTTTCCTGAATATATTCAGGAAAAAACGCATACGCCCTTTTTGGCCAACCAAGCAACCTGGAAAGGCAAATCAGCGCTACAAAGAAGACGCGCTACCCATCGGTCAAAAGGGCCATGCTGAAAAAAGTCTCAAAACCAGAAATGCAGGACAGGCCATGGAGAAATGGGAGCCTTGCTACACTGATGGGCGGGATGTAAATTGCCAACAGCCACTCTGGAGAAGTGTACGGTGTGTCCTGAAACATCTAAAAAACACAGCTTAGAGAGCATAGGGCACTTCCACTCATGGGGGTATAAATTGGGAAAATGAAAAATCAGCAAGACACAAGCACCCCAAAGTTTAGGGCTGCTCTGTTGACAAGGACCTCCACTTCATTCCACCTTCAATATCCCAGGAAAGAGAAAAATGGATAAAGAAGTTGTGCTCCTTATGTACAATGGAATATCACTCAGCCATGAAATCAATGTCATAAGGCTAGTAGCAGCATGATGAGTGGATTTAGGTACGACGATTCTAAGCGAAATAAGTCACACAGAAAAGGACACTTCTCATAAGGTATCACTTATAGAGGGAATGTAAAAACCGTTACACTTGAACTGAATTACAAAACAGAACAGAGTCACACATGCAGAAAACAAACTATGGCTGCTTAACGGGAAAGGTGAGGTGGGGTGATACATAAAACAAGGGTTTCAAATTAGCTCAGATACCGTTCCATAAACCCAATATGTAATAGACAAGACGTACTCCTTGCTCAGAGAACGGGACTCAACACACCCTATTCACCGCACAAGAATATATCTGACTAGTAATAATCTTAAAACCTATGTATTGATATCTCTCTGTTAGTGTGTCAAGTGGGTATAAAGCAGCATAAACACAGCAGTGAAAAGCAGCTAAACCCCATTATAAAAATAAATTACTTTTACAAACCCATGAAACAAAGACAGTGGAAGAGAGAGAAATTCTTACACAATGCGTTCAGGGGCTGTGATGCAACCTGGATTGACCATATCTAGACCCACACCTGGATGAGACATAAGGGTGGACACTCTTGGGGATGAGAGGTTTGATGAGGTTGGGTGAGCAAACGCAGACCCTTTAAAGTAATACTGCGTGGTACCCATTGCATGGGTCCCAAATCTACAGGTTCAAGGGCATATTCCTACATCGAAAACATGCATGAGAAAACAAAAAGATGGTACACCATGTGATGGGGAAAGGTTTCTAAAACGCACCTCATTTCTCTTCTCCTTGTGCCCGGCTTCACCATTCCAGACGCTTTACTAATAATCTCCCTACTTGGAGCATCAGCACCTTTAACCTCCTGTTCCGTACAGGTTGCAATTTGTCCTGAGGATGAACGGGTAGACGGGGAACCAGTGAGAGACTAGCTCTTGGTGTTGTGACATGCACAGGTCAGTCTATTTTCCCATCAGGAAGAAGAATTAACCACAGGCTCATCCTCCCCCCCGGAACCAGAACAGGACCTGAAGCCATCCTGCGCTTTTGCGGCCAGCTCCCAAAAAAGCGAGTTGTAAAATGGAGCTTCAGGGCACTGCAATTCACAAACCTGCAGAGTTATAAATGATAACTCTCGTCCACAAATATATTGAGGGAAGGCAAAGAAGAGGATTTGAAATCAAGGCAGAATTGCAGGAAACAGATTTCAGGAGGTAGATTCGAATCGCCTTTAAAGCACATGAAAAGCGGCAAAACGTTGACAATGATGCCCTTGGCCAAAAAGGGCGTATGCGTTTTTTCCTGAATATATTCAGGAAAAAACGCATACGCCCTTTTTGGCCAACCAAGCAACCTGGAAAGGCAAATCAGCGCTACAAAGAAGTATCGCTTCCCATCGGTTAAAAGGGCCATGCTGAAAAAAGTGTCAAAACCAGAAATACAGGAAAGGCCATGGAGAAACGGGAGCCGTGCTGCACTGATGGGCGGGATGTAAATTGCCAACAGACACTCTGGAGAAGTGTACGGTGAGTCCTGAAACGTCTAAAAAGCAAAGCTTAGAGAGCATAGGGCACTTCCACTCATGGGGGTATACATTGGGAAAATGAAAAATCAGCAAGACACAAGCACCCCAAAGTTTAGGGCTGCTCTCTTGACAAGGACCTCCACTTCATTCCACCTTCAATATCCCAGGAAAGAGAAAAATGGATAAAGGAGTTGTGGTCCTTATGTACAATGGAATATCACTCAGCCATGAAATCAATGTCATAAGGCTAGTAGCAGCATGATGAGTGGATTTAGGTACGATGATTCTAAGTGAAATAAGTCACACAGAAAAGGACACTTCTCATAAGGTATCACTTATAGAGGGAATGTAAAAACAGTTACACTTGAACTGAATTACAAAACAGAACAGAGTCACACATGCAGAAAACACACTATGGCTGCTTAACGGGAAAGGTGAGGTGGGATGATAAATAAAACAAGGGTTTCAAATTAGATCAGATACCATTCCATAAACCCAATATGTAATAGACAAGACCTACTCCTTGCTCAGGGAACTGGACTCAACACACCCTATTCACCGCACAAGAATATATCTGACTAGTAATAATCTTAAAACCTATGTATTGATATCTCACTGTTAGTGTGTCAAGTGGGTGTAAAGCGGCATAAACACAGCAGTGAAAAGCAGCTAAACCCCATTATAAAAATAAATTACTTTTACAAACCCATGAAACAAAGACAGTGGAAGAGAGAGAAATTCTTACACAATGCGTTCAGGGGCTGTGATGCAACCTGGATTGACCATATCTAGACCCACAGCTGGATGAGACATAAGGGTGGACACTCTTGGGGCTGAGAGGTTTGGTGAGGTTGGGTGAGCAAACGCAGACCCTTTAAAGTAATACTGCGTGGTACCCATCGCATGGGTCCCAAATCTCCAGGTTTAAGGGCATCTTCCTACATCGAAAACATGCATGAGAAAACAAAATGATGGTACACCATGTGATGGGGAAAGGTTTCTAAAACGCACCTCATTTCTCTTCTCCTTGTGCCCGGGTTCGCCATTCCAGCCGCTTTACTAACAATCTCCCTACTTGGAGCATCAGCACCTTTAACCTCCTGATCCGTACAGGTTGCAATTTGTCCTGAGGATGAACGGGTAGACGGGGAACCAGTGAGAGACTAGCTCTTGGTGTTGGGACAGGCACAGGTCACTCTATTTTCCCATCAGGAAGAAGAATTAACCACAGGCTCATCCTCCCCCCCGGAACCAGAACAGGGCCTGAAGCCATCCTGCGCTTTTGCGGCCAGCTCCCAAAAAAGCGAGTTGTAAAATGGAGCTTCAGGGCACTGCAATTCACAAACCTGCAGAGTTATAAATGATAACTCTCGTCCACAAATATATTGAGGGAAGGCAAAGAAGAGGATTTGAAATCAAGGCAGAATTGCAGGAAACAGATTTCAGGAGGTAGATTCGAATCGCCTTTAAAGCACATGAAAAGCGGCAAAACGTTGACAATGATGCCCTTGGCCAAAAAGGGCGTATGCGTTTTTTCCTGAATATATTCAGGAAAAAACGCATACGCCCTTTTTGGCCAACCAAGCAACCTGGAAAGGCAAATCAGCGCTACAAAGAAGACTCGCTACCCATCGGTCAAAAGGGCCATGCTGAAAAAAGTCTCAAAACCAGAAATGCAGGACAGGCCATGGAGAAATGGGAGCCTTGCTACAGTGATGGGCGGGATGTAAATTGCCAACAGCCACTCTGGAGAAGTGTACGGTGTGTCCTGAAACATCTAAAAAACACAGCTTAGAGAGCATAGGGCACTTCCACTCATGGGGGTATAAATTGGGAAAATGAAAAATCAGCAAGACACAAGCACCCCAAAGTTTAGGGCTGCTCTCTTGACAAGGACCTCCACTTCATTCCACCTTCAATATCCCAGGAAAGAGAAAAATGGATAAAGAAGTTGTGGTCCTTATGTACAATGCAATATCACTCAGCCATGAAATCAATGTCATAAGGCTAGTAGCAGCATGATGAGTGGATTTAGGTACGACGATTCTAAGTGAAATAAGTCACACAGAAAAGGACACTTCTCATAAGGTATCACTTATAGAGGGAATGTAAAAACCATTACACTTGAACTGAATTACAAAACAGAACGGAGTCACACATGCAGAAAACACACTATGGCTGCTTAACGGGAAAGGTGAGGTGGGGTGATACATAAAACAAGGGTTTCAAATTAGCTCAGATACCGTTCCATAAACCCAATATGTAATAGACAAGACCTACTCCTTGCTCAGAGAACGGGACTCAACACACCCTATTCACCGCACAAGAATATATCTGACTAGTAATAATCTTAAAACCTATGTATTGATATCTCTCTGTTAGTGTGTCAAGTGGGTGTAAAGCGGCATAAACACAGCAGTGAAAAGCAGCTAAACCCCATTATAAAAATAAATTACTTTTACAAACCCATGAAACAAAGACAGTGAAAGAGAGAGAAATTCTTACACAATGCGTTCAGGGGCTGTGATGCAACCTGGATTGACCATATCTAGACCCACAGCTGGATGAGACATAACGGTGGACACTCTTGGGGCTGAGAGGTTTGGTGAGGTTGGGTGAGCAAACGCAGACCCTTTAAAGTAATACTGCGTGGTACCCATCGCATGGGTCGCAAATCTCCAGGTTCAAGGGCCTCTTCCTACATCGAAAACATGCATGAGAAAACAAAAAGATGGTACACCATGTGATGGGGAAAGGTTTCTAAAACGCACCTCATTTCTCTTCTCCTTGTGCCCGGGTTCGCCATTCCAGCCGCTTTACTAATAATCTCCCTACTTGGAGCATCAGCACCTTTAACCTCCTGTTCCGTACAGGTTGCAATTTGTCCTGAGGATGAACGGGTAGACGGGGAACCAGTGAGAGACTAGCTCTTGGTGTTGGGACAGGCACAGGTCACTCTATTTTCCCATCAGGAAGAAGAATTAACCACAGGCTCATCCTCCCCCCTGGAACCAGAACAGGGCCTGAAGCCATCCTGCGCTTTTGCGGCCAGCTCCCAAAAAAGCGAGTTGTAAAATGGAGCTTCAGGGCACTGCAATTCACAAACCTGCAGAGTTATAAATGATAACTCTCGTCCACAAATATATTGAGGGAAGGCAAAGAAGAGGATTTGAAATCAAGGCAGAATTGCAGGAAACAGATTTCAGGAGGTAGATTCGAATCGCCTTTAAAGCACATGAAAAGCGGCAAAACGTTGACAATGATGCCCTTGGCCAAAAAGGGCGTATGCGTTTTTTCCTGAATATATTCAGGAAAAAACGCATACGCCCTTTTTGGCCAACCAAGCAACCTGGAAAGGCAAATCAGCGCTACAAAGAAGTATCGCTTCCCATCGGTTAAAAGGGCCATGCTGAAAAAAGTGTCAAAACCAGAAATACAGGAAAGGCCATGGAGAAACGGGAGCCGTGCTGCACTGATGGGCGGGATGTAAATTGCCAACAGACACTCTGGAGAAGTGTACGGTGAGTCCTGAAACGTCTAAAAAGCAAAGCTTAGAGAGCATAGGGCACTTCCACTCATGGGGGTATACATTGGGAAAATGAAAAATCAGCAAGACACAAGCACCCCAAAGTTTAGGGCTGCTCTCTTGACAAGGACCTCCACTTCATTCCACCTTCAATATCCCAGGAAAGAGAAAAATGGATAAAGGAGTTGTGGTCCTTATGTACAATGGAATATCACTCAGCCATGAAATCAATGTCATAAGGCTAGTAGCAGCATGATGAGTGGATTTAGGTACGACGATTCTAAGTGAAATAAGTCACACAGAAAAGGACACTTCTCATAAGGTATCACTGATAGAGGGAATGTAAAAACCGTTACACTTGAACTGAATTACAAAACAGAACGGAGTCACACATGCAGAAAACACACTATGGCTGTTTAACGGGAAAGGTGAGGTGGGGTGATACATAAAACAAGGGTTTCAAATTAGCTCAGATACCGTTCCATAAACCCAATATGTAATAGACAAGACCTACTCCTTACTCAGAGAACTGGACTCAACACGCCCTATTCACTGCACAAGAATATATCTGACTAGTAATAATCTTAAAACCTATGTATTGATATCTCTCTGTTAGTGTGTCAAGTGGGTGTAAAGCGGCATAAACACAGCAGTGAAAAGCAGCTAAACCCCATTATAAAAATAAATTACTTCGAAATACCCATGAAACAAAGACAGTGAAAGAGAGAGAAATTCTTACACAATGCGTTCAGGGGCTTTGATGCAACCTGGATAGACCATATCTCGACCCACAGCTGGATGAGACATAAGGGTGGACACTCTTGGGGCTGAGAGGTTTGGTGAGGTTGGGTGAGCAAACGCAGACCCTTTAAAGTAATACTGCGTGGTACCCATCGCATGGGTCCCAAATCTCCAGGTTCAAGGGCATCTTGCTACATCGAAAACATGCATGAGAAACCCAGAAGATGGTACACCGTGTGATGGGGAAAGGTTTCTAAAACGCACCTCATTTCTCATCTCCTTGTGCTCGGGTATGCCATTCCAGCCACTTTACTAGCAATCTCCCTACTTGGAGCATCAGCACCTTTAACCTCCTGTTCCGTACAGGTTGCAATTTGTCCTGAGGATGAACGGGTAGACGGGGAACCAATGAGAGACTAGCTCCTGGTGTAGGGACAGGCACAGGTCACTCTATTTTCCCATCAGGAAGAAGAATTAACCACAGGCTCAGCCTGCCCCCCTGGAACCAGAACAGGGCCTGAAGCCATCCTGCGCTTTTGCGGACAGCTCCCAAAAAAGCGAGTTGTATAATGGAGCTTCAGGGCACTGCAATTCACAAACCTGCAGAGTTATAAATGATAACTCTCGTCCACAAATATATTGAGGGAAGGCAAAGAAGAGGATTTGAAATCAAGGCAGAATTGCAGGAAACAGATTTCAGGAGGTAGATTCGAATCGCCTTTAAAGCACATGAAAAGCGGCAAAACGTTGACAATGATGCCCTTGCCCAAAAAGGGCGTATGCGTTTTTTCCTGAATATATTCAGGAAAAAACGCATACGCCCTTTTTGGCCAACCAAGCAACCTGGAAAGGCAAATCAGCGCTACAAAGAAGACTCGCTTCCCATCGGTTAAAAGGGCCATGCTGAAAAAAGTGTCAAAACCAGAAATACAGGAAAGGCCATGGAGAAATGGGAGCCGTGCTGCACTGATGGGCGGGATGTAAATTGCCAACAGACACTCTGGAGAAGTGTACGGTGAGTCCTGAAACGTCTAAAAAGCAAAGCTTAGAGAGCATAGGGCACTTCCACTCATGGGGGTATACATTGGGAAAATGAAAAATCAGCAAGACACAAGCACCCCAAAGTTTAGGGCTGCTCTCTTGACAAGGACCTCCACTTCATTCCACCTTCAATATCCCAGGAAAGAGAAAAATGGATAAAGGAGTTGTGGTCCTTATGTACAATGGAATATCACTCAGCCATGAAATCAATGTCATAAGGCTAGTAGCAGCATGATGAGTGGATTTAGGTACGACGATTCTAAGTGAAATAAGTCACACAGAAAAGGACACTTCTCATAAGGTATCACTGATAGAGGGAATGTAAAAACCGTTACACTTGAACTGAATTACAAAACAGAACGGAGTCACACATGCAGAAAACACACTATGGCTGCTTAACGGGAAAGGTGAGGTGGGGTGATACATAAAACAAGGGTTTCAAATTAGCTCAGATACCGTTCCATAAACCCAATATGTAATAGACAAGACCTACTCCTTGCTCAGAGAACGGGACTCAACACACCCTATTCACCGCACAAGAATATATCTGACTAGTAATAATCTTAAAACCTATGTATTGATATCTCTCTGTTAGTGTGTCAAGTGGGTGTAAAGCGGCATAAACACAGCAGTGAAAAGCAGCTAAACCCCATTATAAAAATAAATTACTTTTACAAACCCATGAAACAAAGACAGTGGAAGAGAGAGAAATTCTTACACAATGCGTTCAGGGGCTGTGATGCAACCTGGATTGACCATATCTAGACCCACAGCTGGATGAGACATAAGGGTGGACACTCTTGGGGCTGAGAGGTTTGGTGAGGTTGGGTGAGCAAACGCAGACCCTTTAATAATACTGCGTGGTACCCATTGCATGGGTCCCAAATCTACAGGTTCAAGGGCATATTCCTACATTGAAAACATGCTTGAGAAAACAAAAAGATGGTACACCATGTGATGGGGAAAGGTTTCTAAAACGCACCTCATTTCTCTTCTCCTTGTGCCCGGGTTCGCCATTCCAGATGCTTTACTAACAATCTCCCTACTTGGAGCATCAGCACCTTTAACCTCCTGTTCTGTACAGGTTGCAATTTGTCCTGAGGATGAACGGGTAGACGGGGAACCAGTGAGAGACTAGCTCTTGGTGTAGGGACAGGCACAGGTCACTCTATTTTCCCATCAGGAAGAAGAATTAACCACAGGCTCATCCTCCCCCCCGGAACCAGAACAGGGCCTGAAGCCATCCTGCGCTTTTGCGGCCAGCTCCCAAAAAAGCGAGTTGTAAAATGGAGCTTCAGGGCACTGCAATTCACAAACCTCCAGAGTTATAAATGATAACTGTCGTCCACAAATATATTGAGGGAAGGCAAAGAAGAGGATTTGAAATCAAGGCAGAATTGCAGGAAACAGATTTCAGGAGGTAGATTCGAATCGCCTTTAAAGCACATGAAAAGCGGCAAAACGTTGACAATGATGCCCTTGGCCAAAAAGGGCGTATGCGTTTTTTCCTGAATATATTCAGGAAAAAACGCATACGCCCTTTTTGTCCAACCAAGCAACCTGGAAAGGCAAATCAACGCTACAAAGAAGACTCGCTACCCATCGGTCAAAAGGGCCATGCTGAAAAAAGTCTCAAAACCAGAAATGCAGGACAGGCCATGGAGAAATGGGAGCCTTGCTACACTGATGGGCGGGATGTAAATTGCCAACAGCCACTCTGGAGAAGTGTACGGTGTGTCCTGAAACATCTAAAAAACACAGCTTAGAGAGCATAGGGCACTTCCACTCATGGGGGTATAAATTGGGAAAATGAAAAATCAGCAAGACACAAGCACCCCAAAGTTTAGGGCTGCTCTGTTGACAAGGACCTCCACTTCATTCCACCTTCAATATCCCAGGAAAGAGAAAAATGGATAAAGAAGTTGTGGTCCTTATGTACAATGGAATATCACTCAGCCATGAAATCAATGTCATAAGGCTAGTAGCAGCATGATGAGTGGATTTAGGTACGACGATTCTAAGTGAAATAAGTCACACAGAAAAGGACACTTCTCATAAGGTATCACTGATAGAGGGAATGTAAAAACCGTTACACTTGAACTGAATTACAAAACAGAACGGAGTCACACATGCAGAAAACACACTATGGCTGCTTAACGGGAAAGGTGAGGTGGCGTGATACATAAAACAATGGTTTCAAATTAGCTCAGATACCGTTCCATAAACCCAATATGTAATAGACAAGACCTACTCCTTGCTCAGAGAACTTGACTCAACACACCCTATTCACCGCACAAGAATATATCTGACTAGTAATAATCTTAAAACCTATGTATTGATATCTCTCTGTTAGTGTGTCAAGTGGGTGTAAAGCGTCATAAACACAGCAGTGAAAAGCAGCTAAACCCCATTATAAAAATAAATTACTTTTACAAACCCATGAAACAAAGACAGTGGAAGAGAGAGAAATTCTTACACAATGCGTTCAGGGGCTGTGATGCAACCTGGATTGACCATATCTAGACCCACAGCTGGATGAGACATAAGGGTGGACACTCTTGGGGCTGAGAGGTTTGGTGAGGTTGGGTGAGCAAACGCAGACCCTTTAAAGTAATACTGCGTGGTACCCATCGCATGGGTCCCAAATCTCCAGGTTCAAGGGCATCTTCCTACATCGAAAACATGCATGAGCAAACAAAAAGATGGTACAACATGTGATGGGGAAAGATTTCTAAAACGCACCTCATTTCTCTTCTCCTTGTGCCCGGGTTCGCCATTCCAGACGCTTTACTAATAATCTCCCTACTTGGAGCATCAGCACCTTTAACCTCCTGTTCCGTACAGGTTGCAATTTGTCCTGAGGATGAACGGGTAGACGGGGAACCAGTGAGAGACTAGCTCTTGGTGTTGGGACAGGCACAGGTCACTCTATTTTCCCATCAGGAAGAAGAATTAACCACAGGCTCATCCTCCCCCCCGGAACCAGAACAGGGCCTGAAGCCATCCTGCGCTTTTGCAGCCAGCTCCCAAAAAAGCGAGTTGTAAAATGGAGCTTCAGGGCACTGCAATTCACAAACCTGCAGAGTTATAAATGATAACTCTCGTCCACAAATATATTGAGGGAAGGCAAAGAAGAGGATTTGAAATCAAGGCAGAATTGCAGGAAACAGATTTCAGGAGGTAGATTCGAATCGCCTTTAAAGCACATGAAAAGCGGCAAAACGTTGACAATGATGCCCTTGGCCAAAAAGGGCGTATGCGTTTTTTCCTGAATATATTCAGGAAAAAACGCATACGCCCTTTTTGGCCAACCAAGCAACCTGGAAAGGCAAATTAGCACTACAAAGAAGACGCGCTACCCATCGGTCAAAAGGGCCATGCTGAAAAAAGTCTCAAAACCAGAAATGCAGGACAGGCCATGGAGAAATGGGAGCCTTGCTACACTGATGGGCGGGATGTAAATTGCCAACAGCCACTCTGGAGAAGTGTACGGTGTGTCCTGAAACATCTAAAAAACACAGCTTAGAGAGCATAGGGCACTTCCACTCATGGGGGTATAAATTGGGAAAATGAAAAATCAGCAAGACACAAGCACCCCAAAGTTTAGGGCTGCTCTCTTGACAAGGACCTCCACTTCATTCCACCTTCAATATCCCAGGAAAGAGAAAAATGGATAAAGAAGTTGTGGTCCTTATGTACAATGCAATATCACTCAGCCATGAAATCAATGTCATAAGGCTAGTAGCAGCATGATGAGTGGATTTAGGTACGACGATTCTAAGTGAAATAAGTCACACAGAAAAGGACACTTCTCATAAGGTATCACTTATAGAGGGAATGTAAAAACCATTACACTTGAACTGAATTACAAAACAGAACGGAGTCACACATGCAGAAAACACACTATGGCTGCTTAACGGGAAAGGTGAGGTGGGGTGATACATAAAACAATGGTTTCAAATTAGCTCAGATACCTTTCCATAAACCCAATATGTAATAGACAAGACCTACTCCTTGCTCAGAGAACGGGACTCAACACACCCTATTCACCGCACAAGAATATATCTGACTAGTAATAATCTTAAAACCTATGTATTGATATCTCTCTGTTAGTGTGTCAAGTGGGTGTAAAGCGGCATAAACACAGCAGTGAAAAGCAGCTAAACCCCATTATAAAAATAAATTACTTTTACAAACCCATGAAACAAAGACAGTGGAAGAGAGAGAAATTCTTACACAATGCGTTCAGGGGCTGTGATGCAACCTGGATTGACCATATCTAGACCCACAGCTGGATGAGACATAAGGGTGGACACTCTTGGGGCTGAGAGGTTTGGTGAGGTTGGGTGAGCAAACGCAGACCCTTTAAAGTAATACTGCGTGGTACCCATCGCATGGGTCCCAAATCTCCAGGTTCAAGGGCATCTTCCTACATCGAAAACATGCATGAGCAAACAAAAAGATGGTACAACATGTGATGGGGAAAGATTTCTAAAACGCACCTCATTTCTCTTCTCCTTGTGCCCGGGTTCGCCATTCCAGACGCTTTACTAATAATCTCCCTACTTGGAGCATCAGCACCTTTAACCTCCTGTTCCGTACAGGTTGCAATTTGTCCTGAGGATGAACGGGTAGACGGGGAACCAGTGAGAGACTAGCTCTTGGTGTTGGGACAGGCACAGGTCACTCTATTTTCCCATCAGGAAGAAGAATTAACCACAGGCTCATCCTCCCCCCCGGAACCAGAACAGGGCCTGAAGCCATCCTGCGCTTTTGCAGCCAGCTCCCAAAAAAGCGAGTTGTAAAATGGAGCTTCAGGGCACTGCAATTCACAAACCTGCAGAGTTATAAATGATAACTCTCGTCCACAAATATATTGAGGGAAGGCAAAGAAGAGGATTTGAAATCAAGGCAGAATTGCAGGAAACAGATTTCAGGAGGTAGATTCGAATCGCCTTTAAAGCACATGAAAAGCGGCAAAACGTTGACAATGATGCCCTTGGCCAAAAAGGGCGTATGCGTTTTTTCCTGAATATATTCAGGAAAAAACGCATACGCCCTTTTTGGCCAACCAAGCAACCTGGAAAGGCAAATTAGCACTACAAAGAAGACGCGCTACCCATCGGTCAAAAGGGCCATGCTGAAAAAAGTCTCAAAACCAGAAATGCAGGACAGGCCATGGAGAAATGGGAGCCTTGCTACACTGATGGGCGGGATGTAAATTGCCAACAGCCACTCTGGAGAAGTGTACGGTGTGTCCTGAAACATCTAAAAAACACAGCTTAGAGAGCATAGGGCACTTCCACTCATGGGGGTATAAATTGGGAAAATGAAAAATCAGCAAGACACAAGCACCCCAAAGTTTAGGGCTGCTCTCTTGACAAGGACCTCCACTTCATTCCACCTTCAATATCCCAGGAAAGAGAAAAATGGATAAAGAAGTTGTGGTCCTTATGTACAATGCAATATCACTCAGCCATGAAATCAATGTCATAAGGCTAGTAGCAGCATGATGAGTGGATTTAGGTACGACGATTCTAAGTGAAATAAGTCACACAGAAAAGGACACTTCTCATAAGGTATCACTTATAGAGGGAATGTAAAAACCATTACACTTGAACTGAATTACAAAACAGAACGGAGTCACACATGCAGAAAACACACTATGGCTGCTTAACGGGAAAGGTGAGGTGGGGTGATACATAAAACAAGGGTTTCAAATTAGCTCAGATACCGTTCCATAAACCCAATATGTAATAGACAAGACCTACTCCTTGCTCAGAGAACGGGACTCAACACACCCTATTCACCGCACAAGAATATATCTGACTAGTAATAATCTTAAAACCTATGTATTGATATCTCTCTGTTAGTGTGTCAAGTGGGTGTAAAGCGGCATAAACACAGCAGTGAAAAGCAGCTAAACCCCATTATAAAAATAAATTACTTTTACAAACCCATGAAACAAAGACAGTGGAAGAGAGAGAAATTCTTACACAATGCGTTCAGGGGCTGTGATGCAACCTGGATTGACCATATCTAGACCCACAGCTGGATGAGACACAAGGGTGGACACTCTTGGGGCTGAGAGGTTTGGTGAGGTTGGGTGAGCAAACGCAGACCCTTTAAAGTAATACTGCGTGGTACCCATTGCATGGGTCCCAAATCTACAGGTTCAAGGGCATATTCCTACATCGAAAACATGCTTGAGAAAACAAAAAGATGGTACACCATGTGATGGGGAAAGGTTTCTAAAACGCACCTCATTTCTCTTCTCCTTGTGCCCGGGTTCGCCATTCCAGATGCTTTACTAACAATCTCCCTACTTGGAGCATCAGCACCTTTAACCTCCTGTTCCGTACAGGTTGCAATTTGTCCTGAGGATGAACGGGTAGACGGGGAACCAGTGAGAGACTAGCTCTTGGTGTTGGGACAGGCACAGGTCACTCTATTTTCCCATCAGGAAGAAGAATTAACCACAGGCTCATCCTCCCCCCCGGAACCAGAACAGGGCCTGAAGCCATCCTGCGCTTTTGCGGCCAGCTCCCAAAAAAGCGAGTTGTAAAATGGAGCTTCAGGGCACTGCAATTCACAAACCTCCAGAGTTATAAATGATAACTGTCGTCCACAAATATATTGAGGGAAGGCAAAGAAGAGGATTTGAAATCAAGGCAGAATTGCAGGAAACAGATTTCAGGAGGTAGATTCGAATCGCCTTTAAAGCACATGAAAAGCGGCAAAACGTTGACAATGATGCCCTTGGCCAAAAAGGGCGTATGCGTTTTTTCCTGAATATATTCAGGAAAAAACGCATACGCCCTTTTTGTCCAACCAAGCAACCTGGAAAGGCAAATCAACGCTACAAAGAAGACTCGCTACCCATCGGTCAAAAGGGCCATGCTGAAAAAAGTCTCAAAACCAGAAATGCAGGACAGGCCATGGAGAAATGGGAGCCTTGCTACACTGATGGGCGGGATGTAAATTGCCAACAGCCACTCTGGAGAAGTGTACGGTGTGTCCTGAAACATCTAAAAAACACAGCTTAGAGAGCATAGGGCACTTCCACTCATGGGGGTATAAATTGGGAAAATGAAAAATCAGCAAGACACAAGCACCCCAAAGTTTAGGGCTGCTCTGTTGACAAGGACCTACACTTCATTCCACCTTCAATATCCCAGGAAAGAGAAAAATGGATAAAGAAGTTGTGGTCCTTATGTACAATGCAATATCACTCAGCCATGAAATCAATGTCATAAGGCTAGTAGCAGCATGATGAGTGGATTTAGGTACGACGATTCTAAGTGAAATAAGTCACACAGAAAAGGACACTTCTCATAAGGTATCACTTATAGAGGGAATGTAAAAACCATTACACTTGAACTGAATTACAAAACAGAACGGAGTCACACATGCAGAAAACACACTATGGCTGCTTAACGGGAAAGGTGAGGTGGGGTGATACATAAAACAAGGGTTTCAAATTAGCTCAGATACCGTTCCATAAACCCAATATGTAATAGACAAGACCTACTCCTTGCTCAGAGAACTGGACTCAACACACCCTATTCACCGCACAAGAATATATCTGACTAGTAATAATCTTAAAACCTATGTATTGATATCTCTCTGTTAGTGTGTCAAGTGGGTGTAAAGCGGCATAAACATAGCAGTGAAAAGCAGCTAAACCCCATTATAAAAATAAATTACTTTTACAAATCCATGAAACAAAGACAGTAAAAGAGAGAGAAATTCTTACACAATGCGTTCAGGGGCTGTGATGCAACCTGGATTGACCATATCTAGACCCACAGCTGGATGAGACATAAGGGTGGACACTCTTGGGGGTGAGAGGTTTGGTGAGGTTGGGTGAGCAAACGCAGACCCTTTAAAGTAATACTGCGTGGTACCCATCGCATGGGTCGCAAATCTCCAGGTTCAAGGGCATCTTCCTACATCGAAAACATGCATGAGAAAACAAAAAGATGGTACACCATGTGATGGGGAAAGGTTTCTAAAACGCACCTCATTTCTCTTCTCCTTGTGCCCGGGTTCGCCATTCCAGCCGCTTTACTAATAATCTCCCTACTTGGAGCATCAGCACCTTTAACCTCCTGTTCCGTACAGGTTGCAATTTGTCCTGAGGATGAACGGGTAGACGGGGAACCAGTGAGAGACTAGCTCTTGGTGTTGGGACAGGCACAGGTCAGTCTATTTTCCCATCAGGAAGAAGAATTAACCACAGGCTCATCCTCCCCCCCGGAACCAGAACAGGGCCTGAAGCCATCCTGCGCTTTTGCGGCCAGCTCCCAAAAAAGCGAGTTGTAAAATGGAGCTTCAGGGCACTGCAATTCACAAACCTGCAGAGTTATAAATGATAACTCTCGTCCACAAATATATTGAGGGAAGGCAAAGAAGAGGATTTGAAATCAAGGCAGAATTGCAGGAAACAGATTTCAGGAGGTAGATTCGAATCGCCTTTAAAGCACATGAAAAGCGGCAAAACGTTGACAATGATGCCCTTGGCCAAAAAGGGCGTATGCGTTTTTTCCTGAATATATTCAGGAAAAAAGGCATACGCCCTTTTTGGCCAACCAAGCAACCTGGAAAGGCAAATCAGCGCTATAAAGAAGTATCGCTTCCCATCGGTTAAAAGGGCCATGCTGAAAAAAGTGTCAAAACCAGAAATACAGGAAAGGCCATGGAGAAATGGGAGCCGTGCTACACTGATGGGCGGGATGTAAATTGCCAACAGACACTCTGGAGAAGTGTACGGTGAGTCCTGAAACGTCTAAAAAGCAAAGCTTAGAGAGCATAGGGCACTTCCACTCATGGGGGTATACATTGGGAAAATGAAAAATCAGCAAGACACAAGCACCCCAAAGTTTAGGGCTGCTCTCTTGACAAGGACCTCCACTTCATTCCACCTTCAATATCCCAGGAAAGAGAAAAATGGATAAAGGAGTTGTGGTCCTTATGTACAATGGAATATCACTCAGCCATGAAATCAATGTCATAAGGCTAGTAGCAGCATGATGAGTGGATTTAGGTACGACGATTCTAAGTGAAATAAGTCACACAGAAAAGGACACTTCTCATAAGGTATCACTGATAGAGGGAATGTAAAAACCGTTACACTTGAACTGAATTACAAAACAGAACGGAGTCACACATGCAGAAAACACACTATGGCTGCTTAACGGGAAAGGTGAGGTGGCGTGATACATAAAACAATGGTTTCAAATTAGCTCAGATACCGTTCCATAAACCCAATATGTAATAGACAAGACCTACTCCTTGCTCAGAGAACTGGACTCAACACACCCTATTCACCGCACAAGAATATATCTGACTAGTAATAATCTTAAAACCTATGTATTGATATCTCTCTGTTAGTGTGTCAAGTGGGTGTAAAGCGTCATAAACACAGCAGTGAAAAGCAGCTAAACCCCATTATAAAAATAAATTACTTTTACAAACCCATGAAACAAAGACAGTGGAAGAGAGAGAAATTCTTACACAATGCGTTCAGGGGCTGTGATGCAACCTGGATTGACCATATCTAGACCCACAGCTGGATGAGACATAAGGGTGGACAATCTTGGGGCTGAGAGGTTTGGTGAGGTTGGGTGAGCAAACGCAGACCCTTTAAAGTAATACTGCGTGGTACCCATCGCATGGGTCCCAAATCTCCAGGTTCAAGGGCATCTTCCTACATCGAAAACATGCATGAGAAAACAAAAAGATGGTACACCATGTGATGGGGAAAGGTTTCTAAAACGCACCTCATTTCTCTTCTCCTTGTGCCCGGGTTCGCCATTCCAGCCGCTTTACTAATAATCTCCCTACTTGGAGCATCAGCACCTTTAACCTCCTGTTCCGTACAGGTTGCAATTTGTCCTGAGGATGAACGGGTAGACGGGGAACAAGTGAGAGACTAGCTCTTGGTGTTGGGACAGGCACAGGTCACTCTATTTTCCCATCAGGAAGAAGAATTAACCACAGGCTCATCCTCCCCCCCGGAACCAGAACAGGGCCTGAAGCCATCCTGCGCTTTTGCGGCCAGCTCCCAAAAAAGCGAGTTGTAAAATGGAGCTTCAGGGCACTGCAATTCACAAACCTGCAGAGTTATAAATGATAACTCTCGTCCACAAATATATTGAGGGAAGGCAAAGAAGAGGATTTGAAATCAAGGCAGAATTGCAGGAAACAGATTTCAGGAGGTAGATTCGAATCGCCTTTAAAGCACATGAAAAGCGGCAAAACGTTGACAATGATGCCCTTGGCCAAAAAGGGCGTATGCGTTTTTTCCTGAATATATTCAGGAAAAAACGCATACGCCCTTTTTGGCCAACCAAGCAACCTGGAAAGGCAAATCAGCGCTACAGAGAAGTATCGCTTCCCATCGGTTAAAAGGGCCATGGTGAAAAAAGTGTCAAAACCAGAAATACAGGAAAGGCCATGGAGAAATGGGAGCCGTGCTACACTGATGGGCGGGATGTAAATTGCCAACAGACACTCTGGAGAAGTGTACGGTGAGTCTTGAAACGTCTAAAAAGCAAAGCTTAGAGAGCATAGGGCACTTCCACTCATGGGGGTATACATTGGGAAAATTAAAAATCAGCAAGACACAAGCACCCCAAAGTTTAGGGCTGCTCTCCTGACAAGGACCTCCACTTCATTCCACCTTCAATATCCCAGGAAAGAGAAAAATGGATAAAGGAGTTGTGGTCCTTATGTACAATGGAATATCACTCAGCCATGAAATCAATGTCATAAGGCTAGTAGCAGCATGATGAGTGGATTTAGGTACGACGATTCTAAGTGAAATAAGTCACACAGAAAAGGACACTTCTCATAAGGTATCACTGATAGAGGGAATGTAAAAACCGTTACACTTGAACTGAATTACAAAACAGAACGGAGTCACACATGCAGAAAACACACTATGGCTGCTTAACGGGAAAGGTGAGGTGGCGTGATACATAAAAAAATGGTTTCAAATTAGCTCAGATACCGTTCCATAAACCCAATATGTAATAGACAAGACCTACTCCTTGCTCAGAGAACTGGACTCAACACACCCTATTCACCGCACAAGAATATATCTGACTAGTAATAATCTTAAAACCTATGTATTGATATCTCTCTGTTAGTGTGTCAAGTGGGTGTAAAGCGGCATAAACACAGCAGTGAAAAGCAGCTAAACCCCATTATAAAAATAAATTACTTCGAAAAACCCATGAAACAAAGACAGTGAAAGAGAGAGAAATTCTTACACAATGCGTTCAGGGGCTGTGATGCAACCTGGATTGACCATATCTAGACCCACAGCTGGATGAGACATAAGGGTGGACACTCTTGGGGCTGAGAGGTTTGGTGAGGTTGGGTGAGCAAACGCAGACCCTTTAAAGTAATACTGCGTGGTACCCATCGCATGGGTCCCAAATCTCCAGGTTCAAGGGCATCTTGCTACATCGAAAACATGCATGAGAAACCCAGAAGATGGTACACCGTGTGATGGGGAAAGGTTTCTAAAACGCACCTCATTTCTCATCTCCTTGTGCTCGGGTATGCCATTCCAGCCACTTTACTAGCAATCTCCCTACTTGGAGCATCAGCACCTTTAACCTCCTGTTCCGTACAGGTTGCAATTTGTCCTGAGGATGAACGGGAAGACTTGGAACCAATGAGAGACTAGCTCCTGGTGTAGGGACAGGCACAGGTCACTCTATTTTCCCATCAGGAAGAAGAATTAACCACAGGCTCAGCCTGCCCCCCGGAACCAGAACAGGGCCTGAAGCCATCCTGCGCTTTTGCGGCCAGCTCTCTAAAAAGCGAGTTGTAAAATGGAGCTTCAGGGCACTGCAATTCACAAACCTGCAGAGTTATAAATGATAACTCTCGTCCACAAATATATTGAGGGAAGGCAAAGAAGAGGATTTGAAATCAAGGCAGAATTGCAGGAAACAGATTTCAGGAGGTAGATTCGAATCGCCTTTAAAGCACATGAAAAGCGGCAAAACGTTGACAATGATGCCCTTGGCCAAAAAGGGCGTATGCGTTTTTTCCTGAATATATTCAGGAAAAAACGCATACGCCCTTTTTGGGCAACCAAGCAACCTGGAAAGGCAAATCAGCGCTACAAAGAAGACGCGCTACCCATCGGTCAAAAGGGCCATGCTGAAAAAAGTCTCAAAACCAGAAATGCAGGACAGGCCATGGAGAAATGGGAGCCTTGCTACACTGATGGGCGGGATGTAAATTGCCAACAGCCACTCTGGAGAAGTGTACGGTGTGTCCTGAAACATCTAAAAAACACAGCTTAGAGAGCATAGGGCACTTCCACTCATGGGGGTATAAATTGGGAAAATGAAAAATCAGCAAGACACAAGCACCCCAAAGTTTAGGGCTGCTCTGTTGACAAGGACCTCCACTTCATTCCACCTTCAATATCCCAGGAAAGAGAAAAATGGATAAAGAAGTTGTGCTCCTTATGTACAATGGAATATCACTCAGCCATGAAATCAATGTCATAAGGCTAGTAGCAGCATGATGAGTGGATTTAGGTACGACGATTCTAAGCGAAATAAGTCACACAGAAAAGGACACTTCTCATAAGGTATCACTTATAGAGGGAATGTAAAAACCGTTACACTTGAACTGAATTACAAAACAGAACAGAGTCACACATGCAGAAAACAAACTATGGCTGCTTAACGGGAAAGGTGAGGTGGGGTGATACATAAAACAAGGGTTTCAAATTAGCTCAGATACCGTTCCATAAACCCAATATGTAATAGACAAGACGTACTCCTTGCTCAGAGAACGGGACTCAACACACCCTATTCACCGCACAAGAATATATCTGACTAGTAATAATCTTAAAACCTATGTATTGATATCTCTCTGTTAGTGTGTCAAGTGGGTATAAAGCAGCATAAACACAGCAGTGAAAAGCAGCTAAACCCCATTATAAAAATAAATTACTTTTACAAACCCATGAAACAAAGACAGTGGAAGAGAGAGAAATTCTTACACAATGCGTTCAGGGGCTGTGATGCAACCTGGATTGACCATATCTAGACCCACACCTGGATGAGACATAAGGGTGGACACTCTTGGGGATGAGAGGTTTGGTGAGGTTGGGTGAGCAAACGCAGACCCTTTAAAGTAATACTGCGTGGTACCCATCGCATGGGTCCCAAATCTACAGGTTCAAGGGCATCTTGCTACATCGAAAACATGCATGAGAAACCCAGAAGATGGTACACCGTGTGATGGGGAAAGGTTTCTAAAACGCACCTCATTTCTCATCTCCTTGTGCTCGGGTATGCCATTCCAGCCACTTTACTAGCAATCTCCCTACTTGGAGCATCAGCACCTTTAACCTCCTGTTCCGTACAGGTTGCAATTTGTCCTGAGGATGAACGGGAAGACTTGGAACCAATGAGAGACTAGCTCCTGGTGTAGGCACAGGCAGAGGTCACTCTATTTTCCCATCAGGAAGAAGAATTAACCACAGGCTCATCCTCCCCCCCGGAACCAGAACAGGGCCTGAAGCCATCCTGCGCTTTTGCGGCCAGCTCCCAAAAAAGCGAGTTGTAAAATGGAGCTTCAGGGCACTGCAATTCACAAACCTGCAGAGTTATAAATGATAACTCTCGTCCACAAATATATTGAGGGAAGGCAAAGAAGAGGATTTGAAATCAAGGCAGAATTGCAGGAAACAGATTTCAGGAGGTAGATTCGAATCGCCTTTAAAGCACATGAAAAGCGGCAAAACGTTGACAATGATGCACTTGGCCAAAAAGGGCGTATGCGTTTTTTCCTGAATATATTCAGGAAAAAACGCATACGCCCTTTTTGGCCAACCAAGCAACCTGGAAAGGCAAATCAGCGCTACAAAGAAGACTCGCTACCCATCGGTCAAAAGGGCCATGCTGAAAAATGTCTCAAAACCAGAAATGCAGGACAGGCCATGGAGAAATGGGAGCCTTGCTACACTGATGGGCGGGATGTAAATTGCCAACAGCCACTCTGGAGAAGTGTACGGTGTGTCCGGAAACATCCAAAAAACACAGCTTAGAGAGCATAGGGCACTTCCACTCATGGGGGTATAAATTGGGAAAATGAAAAATCAGCAAGACACAAGCACCCCAAAGTTTAGGGCTGCTCTGTTGACCAGGACCTCCACTTCATTCCACCTTCAATATCCCAGGAAAGAGAAAAATGGATAAAGAAGTTGTGGTCCTTATGTACAATGGAATATCACTCAGCCATGAAATCAATGTCATAAGGCTAGTAGCAGCATGATGAGTGGATTTAGGTACGATGATTCTAAGTGAAATAAGTCACACAGAAAAGGACACTTCTCATAAGGTATCACTTATAGAGGGAATGTAAAAACAGTTACACTTGAACTGAATTACAAAACAGAACAGAGTCACACATGCAGAAAACACACTATGGCTGCTTAACGGGAAAGGTGAGGTGGGATGATAAATAAAACAAGGGTTTCAAATTAGATCAGATACCATTCCATAAACCCAATATGTAATAGACAAGACCTACTCCTTGCTCAGGGAACTGGACTCAACACACCCTATTCACCGCACAAGAATATATCTGACTAGTAATAATCTTAAAACCTATGTATTGATATCTCACTGTTAGTGTGTCAAGTGGGTGTAAAGCGGCATAAACACAGCAGTGAAAAGCAGCTAAACCCCATTATAAAAATAAATTACTTTTACAAACCCATGAAACAAAGACAGTGGAAGAGAGAGAAATTCTTACACAATGCGTTCAGGGGCTGTGATGCAACCTGGATTGACCATATCTAGACCCACAGCTGGATGAGACATAAGGGTGGACACTCTTGGGGCTGAGAGGTTTGGTGAGGTTGGGTGAGCAAACGCAGACCCTTTAAAGTAATACTGCGTGGTACCCATCGCATGGGTCCCAAATCTCCAGGTTTAAGGGCATCTTCCTACATCGAAAACATGCATGAGAAAACAAAAAGATGGTACACCATGTGATGGGGAAAGGTTTCTAAAACGCACCTCATTTCTCTTCTCCTTGTGCCCGGGTTCGCCATTCCAGACGCTTTACTAATAATCTCCCTACTTGGAGCATCAGCACCTTTAACCTCCTGTTCCGTACAGGTTGCAATTTGTCCTGAGGATGAACGGGTAGACGGGGAACCAGTGAGAGACTAGCTCTTGGTGTTGGGACAGGCACAGGTCACTCTATTTTCCCATCAGGAAGAAGAATTAACCACAGGCTCATCCTCCCCCCCGGAACCAGAACAGGGCCTGAAGCCATCCTGCGCTTTTGCGGCCAGCTCCCAAAAAAGCGAGTTGTAAAATGGAGCTTCAGGGCACTGCAATTCACAAACCTGCAGAGTTATAAATGATAACTCTCGTCCACAAATATATTGAGGGAAGGCAAAGAAGAGGATTTGAAATCAAGGCAGAATTGCAGGAAACAGATTTCAGGAGGTAGATTCGAATCGCCTTTAAAGCACATGAAAAGCGGCAAAACGTTGACAATGATGCCCTTGGCCAAAAAGGGCGTATGCGTATTTTCCTGAATATATTCAGGAAAAAAGGCATACGCCCTTTTTGGCCAACCAAGCAACCTGGAAAGGCAAATCAGCGCTACAAAGAAGTATCGCTTCCCATCGGTTAAAAGGGCCATGCTGAAAAAAGTGTCAAAACCAGAAATACAGGAAAGGCCATGGAGAAATGGGAGCCGTGCTACACTGATGGGCGGGATGTAAATTGCCAACAGACACTCTGGAGAAGTGTACGGTGAGTCCTGAAACGTCTAAAAAGCAAAGCTTAGAGAGCATAGGGCACTTCCACTCATGGGGGTATACATTGGGAAAATGAAAAATCAGCAAGACACAAGCACCCCAAAGTTTCGGGCTGCTCTCTTGACAAGGACCTCCACTTCATTCCACCTTCAATATCCCAGGAAAGAGAAAAATGGATAAAGGAGTTGTGGTCCTTATGTACAATGGAATATCACTCAGCCATGAAATCAATGTCATAAGGCTAGTAGCAGCATGATGAGTGGATTTAGGTACGACGATTCTAAGTGAAATAAGTCACACAGAAAAGGACACTTCTCATAAGGTATCACTGATAGAGGGAATGTAAAAACCGTTACACTTGAACTGAATTACAAAACAGAACGGAGTCACACATGCAGAAAACACACTATGGCTGCTTAACGGGAAAGGTGAGGTGGCGTGATACATAAAACAATGGTTTCAAATTAGCTCAGATACCGTTCCATAAACCCAATATGTAATAGACAAGACCTACTCCTTGCTCAGAGAACTGGACTCAACACACCCTATTCACCGCACAAGAATATATCTGACTAGTAATAATCTTAAAACCTATGTATTGATATCTCTCTGTTAGTGTGTCAAGTGGGTGTAAAGCGTCATAAACACAGCAGTGAAAAGCAGCTAAACCCCATTATAAAAATAAATTACTTCGAAAAACCCATGAAACAAAGACAGTGGAAGAGAGAGAAATTCTTACACAATGCGTTCAGGGGCTGTGATGCAACCTGGATTGACCATATCTAGACCCACAGCTGGATGAGACATAAGGGTGGACACTCTTGGGGCTGAGAGGTTTGGTGAGGTTGGGTGAGCAAACGCAGACCCTTTAAAGTAATACTGCGTGGTACCCATCGCATGGGTCCCAAATCTCCAGGTTCAAGGGCATCTTCCTACATCGAAAACATGCATGAGCAAACAAAAAGATGGTACACCATGTGATGGGGAAAGGTTTCTAAAACGCACCTCATTTCTCTTCTCCTTGTGCCCGGGTTCGCCATTCCAGACGCTTTACTAATAATCTCCCTACTTGGAGCATCAGCACCTTTAACCTCCTGTTCCGTACAGGTTGCAATTTGTCCTGAGGATGAACGGGTAGACGGGGAACCAGTGAGAGAC
Source organism: Balaenoptera ricei (assembly GCF_028023285.1). Lineage (NCBI taxonomy): Eukaryota > Metazoa > Chordata > Mammalia > Artiodactyla > Balaenopteridae > Balaenoptera > Balaenoptera ricei. The sequence continues at coordinate 44,537 of NW_026777569.1, forward strand.
TAGCTCTTGGTGTTGGGACAGGCACAGGTCACTCTATTTTCCCATCAGGAAGAAGAATTAACCACAGGCTCATCCTCCCCCCCGGAACCAGAACAGGGCCTGAAGCCATCCTGCGCTTTTGCAGCCAGCTCCCAAAAAAGCGAGTTGTAAAATGGAGCTTCAGGGCACTGCAATTCACAAACCTGCAGAGTTATAAATGATAACTCTCGTCCACAAATATATTGAGGGAAGGCAAAGAAGAGGATTTGAAATCAAGGCAGAATTGCAGGAAACAGATTTCAGGAGGTAGATTCGAATCGCCTTTAAAGCACATGAAAAGCGGCAAAACGTTGACAATGATGCCCTTGGCCAAAAAGGGCGTATGCGTTTTTTCCTGAATATATTCAGGAAAAAACGCATACGCCCTTTTTGGCCAACCAAGCAACCTGGAAAGGCAAATCAGCACTACAAAGAAGACGCGCTACCCATCGGTCAAAAGGGCCATGCTGAAAAAAGTCTCAAAACCAGAAATGCAGGACAGGCCATGGAGAAATGGGATCCTTGCTACAGTGATGGGCGGGATGTAAATTGCCAACAGCCACTCTGGAGAAGTGTACGGTGTGTCCTGAAACATCTAAAAAACACAGCTTAGAGAGCATAGGGCACTTCCACTCATGGGGGTATAAATTGGGAAAATGAAAAATCAGCAAGACACAAGCACCCCAAAGTTTAGGGCTGCTCTCTTGACAAGGACCTCCACTTCATTCCACCTTCAATATCCCAGGAAAGAGAAAAATGGATAAAGAAGTTGTGGTCCTTATGTACAATGCAATATCACTCAGCCATGAAATCAATGTCATAAGGCTAGTAGCAGCATGATGAGTGGATTTAGGTACGACGATTCTAAGTGAAATAAGTCACACAGAAAAGGACACTTCTCATAAGGTATCACTTATAGAGGGAATGTAAAAAACATTACACTTGAACTGAATTACAAAACAGAACGGAGTCACACATGCAGAAAACACACTATGGCTGCTTAACGGGAAAGGTGAGGTGGGGTGATACATAAAACAAGGGTTTCAAATTAGCTCAGATACCGTTCCATAAACCCAATATGTAATAGACAAGACCTACTCCTTGCTCAGAGAACTGGACTCAACACACCCTATTCACCGCACAAGAATATATCTGACTAGTAATAATCTTAAAACCTATGTATTGATACCTCTCTGTTAGTGTGTCAAGTGGGTGTAAAGCGGCATAAACACAGCAGTGAAAAGCAGCTAAACCCCATTATAAAAATAAATTACTTTTACAAACCCATGAAACAAAGACAGTGGAAGAGAGAGAAATTCTTACACAATGCGTTCAGGGGCTGTGATGCAACCTGGATTGACCATATCTAGACCCACAGCTGGATGAGACATAAGGGTGGACACTCTTGGGGCTGAGAGGTTTGGTGAGGTTGGGTGAGCAAACGCAGACCCTTTAAAGTAATACTGCGTGGTACCCATTGCATGGGTCCCAAATCTACAGGTTCAAGGGCATATTCCTACATCGAAAACATGCTTGAGAAAACAAAAAGATGGTACACCATGTGATGGGGAAAGGTTTCTAAAACGCACCTCATTTCTCTTCTCCTTGTGCCCGGGTTCGCCATTCCAGATGCTTTACTAACAATCTCCCTACTTGGAGCATCAGCACCTTTAACCTCCTGTTCCGTACAGGTTGCAATTTGTCCTGAGGATGAACGGGTAGACGGGGAACCAGTGAGAGACTAGCTCTTGGTGTTGGGACAGGCACAGGTCACTCTATTTTCCCATCAGGAAGAAGAATTAACCACAGGCTCATCCTCCCCCCCGGAACCAGAACAGGGCCTGAAGCCATCCTGCGCTTTTGCGGCCAGCTCCCAAAAAAGCGAGTTGTAAAATGGAGCTTCAGGGCACTGCAATTCACAAACCTCCAGAGTTATAAATGATAACTGTCGTCCACAAATATATTGAGGGAAGGCAAAGAAGAGGATTTGAAATCAAGGCAGAATTGCAGGAAACAGATTTCAGGAGGTAGATTCGAATCGCCTTTAAAGCACATGAAAAGCGGCAAAACGTTGACAATGATGCCCTTGGCCAAAAAGGGCGTATGCGTTTTTTCCTGAATATATTCAGGAAAAAACGCATACGCCCTTTTTGTCCAACCAAGCAACCTGGAAAGGCAAATCAACGCTACAAAGAAGACTCGCTACCCATCGGTCAAAAGGGCCATGCTGAAAAAAGTCTCAAAACCAGAAATGCAGGACAGGCCATGGAGAAATGGGAGCCTTGCTACACTGATGGGCGGGATGTAAATTGCCAACAGCCACTCTGGAGAAGTGTACGGTGTGTCCTGAAACATCTAAAAAACACAGCTTAGAGAGCATAGGGCACTTCCACTCATGGGGGTATAAATTGGGAAAATGAAAAATCAGCAAGACACAAGCACCCCAAAGTTGAGGGCTGCTCTGTTGACAAGGACCTCCACTTCATTCCACCTTCAATATCCCAGGAAAGAGAAAAATGGATAAAGAAGTTGTGGTCCTTATGTACAATGCAATATCACTCAGCCATGAAATCAATGTCATAAGGCTAGTAGCAGCATGATGAGTGGATTTAGGTACGACGATTCTAAGTGAAATAAGTCACACAGAAAAGGACACTTCTCATAAGGTATCACTTATAGAGGGAATGTAAAAACCATTACACTTGAACTGAATTACAAAACAGAACGGAGTCACACATGCAGAAAACACACTATGGCTGCTTAACGGGAAAGGTGAGGTGGGGTGATACATAAAACAAGGGTTTCAAATTAGCTCAGATACCGTTCCATAAACCCAATATGTAATAGACAAGACCTACTCCTTGCTCAGAGAACTGGACTCAACACACCCTATTCACCGCACAAGAATATATCTGACTAGTAATAATCTTAAAACCTATGTATTGATATCTCTCTGTTAGTGTGTCAAGTGGGTGTAAAGCGGCATAAACATAGCAGTGAAAAGCAGCTAAACCCCATTATAAAAATAAATTACTTTTACAAATCCATGAAACAAAGACAGTAAAAGAGAGAGAAATTCTTACACAATGCGTTCAGGGGCTGTGATGCAACCTGGATTGACCATATCTAGACCCACAGCTGGATGAGACATAAGGGTGGACACTCTTGGGGCTGAGAGGTTTGGTGAGGTTGGGTGAGCAAACGCAGACCCTTTAAAGTAATACTGCGTGGTACCCATCGCATGGGTCGCAAATCTCCAGGTTCAAGGGCATCTTCCTACATCGAAAACATGCATGAGAAAACAAAAAGATGGTACACCATGTGATGGGGAAAGGTTTCTAAAACGCACCTCATTTCTCTTCTCCTTGTGCCCGGGTTCGCCATTCCAGCCGCTTTACTAATAATCTCCCTACTTGGAGCATCAGCACCTTTAACCTCCTGTTCCGTACAGGTTGCAATTTGTCCTGAGGATGAACGGGTAGACGGGGAACCAGTGAGAGACTAGCTCTTGGTGTTGGGACAGGCACAGGTCACTCTATTTTCCCATCAGGAAGAAGAATTAACCACAGGCTCATCCTCCCCCCCGGAACCAGAACAGGGCCTGAAGCCATCCTGCGCTTTTGCGGCCAGCTCCCAAAAAAGCGAGTTGTAAAATGGAGCTTCAGGGCACTGCAATTCACAAACCTGCAGAGTTATAAATGATAACTCTCGTCCACAAATATATTGAGGGAAGGCAAAGAAGAGGATTTGAAATCAAGGCAGAATTGCAGGAAACAGATTTCAGGAGGTAGATTCGAATCGCCTTTAAAGCACATGAAAAGCGGCAAAACGTTGACAATGATGCCCTTGGCCAAAAAGGGCGTATGCGTTTTTTCCTGAATATATTCAGGAAAAAAGGCATACGCCCTTTTTGGCCAACCAAGCAACCTGGAAAGGCAAATCAGCGCTACAAAGAAGTATCGCTTCCCATCGGTTAAAAGGGCCATGCTGAAAAAAGTGTCAAAACCAGAAATACAGGAAAGGCCATGGAGAAATGGGAGCCGTGCTACACTGATGGGCGGGATGTAAATTGCCAACAGACACTCTGGAGAAGTGTACGGTGAGTCCTGAAACGTCTAAAAAGCAAAGCTTAGAGAGCATAGGGCACTTCCACTCATGGGGGTATACATTGGGAAAATGAAAAATCAGCAAGACACAAGCACCCCAAAGTTTAGGGCTGCTCTCTTGACAAGGACCTCCACTTCATTCCACCTTCAATATCCCAGGAAAGAGAAAAATGGATAAAGGAGTTGTGGTCCTTATGTACAATGGAATATCACTCAGCCATGAAATCAATGTCATAAGGCTAGTAGCAGCATGATGAGTGGATTTAGGTACGACGATTCTAAGTGAAATAAGTCACACAGAAAAGGACACTTCTCATAAGGTATCACTGATAAGGGGAATGTAAAAACCGTTACACTTGAACTGAATTACAAAACAGAACGGAGTCACACATGCAGAAAACACACTATGGCTGCTTAACGGGAAAGGTGAGGTGGCGTGATACATAAAACAATGGTTTCAAATTAGCTCAGATACCGTTCCATAAACCCAATATGTAATAGACAAGACCTACTCCTTGCTCAGAGAACTGGACTCAACACACCCTATTCACCGCACAAGAATATATCTGACTAGTAATAATCTTAAAACCTATGTATTGATATCTCTCTGTTAGTGTGTCAAGTGGGTGTAAAGCGTCATAAACACAGCAGTGAAAAGCAGCTAAACCCCATTATAAAAATAAATTACTTTTACAAACCCATGAAACAAAGACAGTGGAAGAGAGAGAAATTCTTACACAATGCGTTCAGGGGCTGTGATGCAACCTGGATTGACCATATCTAGACCCACAGCTGGATGAGACATAAGGGTGGACACTCTTGGGGCTGAGAGGTTTGGTGAGGTTGGGTGAGCAAACGCAGACCCTTTAAAGTAATACTGCGTGGTACCCATCGCATGGGTCCCAAATCTCCAGGTTCAAGGGCATCTTCCTACATCGAAAACATGCATGAGAAAACAAAAAGATGGTACACCATGTGATGGGGAAAGGTTTCTAAAACGCACCTCATTTCTCTTCTCCTTGTGCCCGGGTTCGCCATTCCAGCCGCTTTACTAATAATCTCCCTACTTGGAGCATCAGCACCTTTAACCTCCTGTTCCGTACAGGTTGCAATTTGTCCTGAGGATGAACGGGTAGACGGGGAACAAGTGAGAGACTAGCTCTTGGTGTTGGGACAGGCACAGGTCACTCTATTTTCCCATCAGGAAGAAGAATTAACCACAGGCTCATCCTCCCCCCCGGAACCAGAACAGGGCCTGAAGCCATCCTGCGCTTTTGCGGCCAGCTCCCAAAAAAGCGAGTTGTAAAATGGAGCTTCAGGGCACTGCAATTCACAAACCTGCAGAGTTATAAATGATAACTCTCGTCCACAAATATATTGAGGGAAGGCAAAGAAGAGGATTTGAAATCAAGGCAGAATTGCAGGAAACAGATTTCAGGAGGTAGATTCGAATCGCCTTTAAAGCACATGAAAAGCGGCAAAACGTTGACAATGATGCCCTTGGCCAAAAAGGGCGTATGCGTTTTTTCCTGAATATATTCAGGAAAAAAGGCATACGCCCTTTTTGGCCAACCAAGCAACCTGGAAAGGCAAATCAGCGCTACAGAGAAGTATCGCTTCCCATCGGTTAAAAGGGCCATGGTGAAAAAAGTGTCAAAACCAGAAATACAGGAAAGGCCATGGAGAAATGGGAGCCGTGCTACACTGATGGGCGGGATGTAAATTGCCAACAGACACTCTGGAGAAGTGTACGGTGAGTCTTGAAACGTCTAAAAAGCAAAGCTTAGAGAGCATAGGGCACTTCCACTCATGGGGGTATACATTGGGAAAATGAAAAATCAGCAAGACACAAGCACCCCAAAGTTTAGGGCTGCTCTCCTGACAAGGACCTCCACTTCATTCCACCTTCAATATCCCAGGAAAGAGAAAAATGGATAAAGGAGTTGTGGTCCTTATGTACAATGGAATATCACTCAGCCATGAAATCAATGTCATAAGGCTAGTAGCAGCATGATGAGTGGATTTAGGTACGACGATTCTAAGTGAAATAAGTCACACAGAAAAGGACACTTCTCATAAGGTATCACTGATAGAGGGAATGTAAAAACCGTTACACTTGAACTGAATTACAAAACAGAACGGAGTCACACATGCAGAAAACACACTATGGCTGCTTAACGGGAAAGGTGAGGTGGCGTGATACATAAAACAATGGTTTCAAATTAGCTCAGATACCGTTCCATAAACCCAATATGTAATAGACAAGACCTACTCCTTGCTCAGAGAACTGGACTCAACACACCCTATTCACCGCACAAGAATATATCTGACTAGTAATAATCTTAAAACCTATGTATTGATATCTCTCTGTTAGTGTGTCAAGTGGGTGTAAAGCGGCATAAACACAGCAGTGAAAAGCAGCTAAACCCCATTATAAAAATAAATTACTTCGAAAAACCCATGAAACAAAGACAGTGAAAGAGAGAGAAATTCTTACACAATGCGTTCAGGGGCTGTGATGCAACCTGGATTGACCATATCTAGACCCACAGCTGGATGAGACATAAGGGTGGACACTCTTGGGGCTGAGAGGTTTGGTGAGGTTGGGTGAGCAAACGCAGACCCTTTAAAGTAATACTGCGTGGTACCCATCGCATGGGTCGCAAATCTCCAGGTTCAAGGGCATCTTCCTACATCGAAAACATGCATGAGAAAACAAAAAGATGGTACACCATGTGATGGGGAAAGGTTTCTAAAACGCACCTCATTTCTCTTCTCCTTGTGCCCGGGTTCGCCATTCCAGCCGCTTTACTAATAATCTCCCTACTTGGAGCATCAGCACCTTTAACCTCCTGTTCCGTACAGGTTGCAATTTGTCCTGAGGATGAACGGGTAGACGGGGAACCAGTGAGAGACTAGCTCTTGGTGTTGGGACAGGCACAGGTCACTCTATTTTCCCATCAGGAAGAAGAATTAACCACAGGCTCATCCTCCCCCCCGGAACCAGAACAGGGCCTGAAGCCATCCTGCGCTTTTGCGGCCAGCTCCCAAAAAAGCGAGTTGTAAAATGGAGCTTCAGGGCACTGCAATTCACAAACCTGCAGAGTTATAAATGATAACTCTCGTCCACAAATATATTGAGGGAAGGCAAAGAAGAGGATTTGAAATCAAGGCAGAATTGCAGGAAACAGATTTCAGGAGGTAGATTCGAATCGCCTTTAAAGCACATGAAAAGCGGCAAAACGTTGACAATGATGCCCTTGCCCAAAAAGGGCGTATGCGTATTTTCCTGAATATATTCAGGAAAAAAGGCATACGCCCTTTTTGGCCAACCAAGCAACCTGGAAAGGCAAATCAGCGCTACAGAGAAGTATCGCTTCCCATCGGTTAAAAGGGCCATGCTGAAAAAAGTGTCAAAACCAGAAATACAGGAAAGGCCATGGAGAAATGGGAGCCGTGCTACACTGATGGGCGGGATGTAAATTGCCAACAGACACTCTGGAGAAGTGTACGGTGAGTCCTGAAACGTCTAAAAAGCAAAGCTTAGAGAGCATAGGGCACTTCCACTCATGGGGGTATAAATTGGGAAAATGAAAAATCAGCAAGACACAAGCACCCCAAAGTTTCGGGCTGCTCTCTTGACAAGGACCTCCACTTCATTCCACCTTCAATATCCCAGGAAAGAGAAAAATGGATAAAGAAGTTGTGGTCCTTATGTACAATGCAATATCACTCAGCCATGAAATCAATGTCATAAGGCTAGTAGCAGCATGATGAGTGGATTTAGGTACGACGATTCTAAGTGAAATAAGTCACACAGAAAAGGACACTTCTCATAAGGTATCACTTATAGAGGGAATGTAAAAACCATTACACTTGAACTGAATTACAAAACAGAACGGAGTCACACATGCAGAAAACACACTATGGCTGCTTAACGGGAAAGGTGAGGTGGGGTGATACATAAAACAAGGGTTTCAAATTAGCTCAGATACCGTTCCATAAACCCAATATGTAATAGACAAGACCTACTCCTTGCTCAGAGAACGGGACTCAACACACCCTATTCACCGCACAAGAATATATCTGACTAGTAATAATCTTAAAACCTATGTATTGATATCTCTCTGTTAGTGTGTCAAGTGGGTGTAAAGCGGCATAAACACAGCAGTGAAAAGCAGCTAAACCCCATTATAAAAATAAATTACTTTTACAAACCCATGAAACAAAGACAGTGGAAGAGAGAGAAATTCTTACACAATGCGTTCAGGGGCTGTGATGCAACCTGGATTGACCATATCTAGACCCACAGCTGGATGAGACATAAGGGTGGACACTCTTGGGGCTGAGAGGTTTGGTGAGGTTGGGTGAGCAAACGCAGACCCTTTAAAGTAATACTGCGTGGTACCCATCGCATGGGTCCCAAATCTCCAGGTTCAAGGGCATCTTCCTACATCGAAAACATGCATGAGAAAACAAAATGATGGTACACCATGTGATGGGGAAAGGTTTCTAAAACGCACCTCATTTCTCTTCTCCTTGTGCCCAGGTTCGCCATTCCAGCCGCTTTACTAATAATCTCCCTACTTGGAGCATCAGCACCTTTAACCTCCTGTTCCGTACAGGTTGCAATTTGTCCTGAGGATGAACGGGTAGACGGGGAACCAGTGAGAGACTAGCTCTTGGTGTTGGGACAGGCACAGGTCACTCTATTTTCCCATCAGGAAGAAGAATTAACCACAGGCTCATCCTCCCCCCCGGAACCAGAACAGGGCCTGAAGCCATCCTGCGCTTTTGCGGCCAGCTCCCAAAAAAGCGAGTTGTAAAATGGAGCTTCAGGGCACTGCAATTCACAAACCTGCAGAGTTATAAATGATAACTCTCGTCCACAAATATATTGAGGGAAGGCAAAGAAGAGGATTTGAAATCAAGGCAGAATTGCAGGAAACAGATTTCAGGAGGTAGATTCGAATCGCCTTTAAAGCACATGAAAAGCGGCAAAACGTTGACAATGATGCCCTTGGCCAAAAAGGGCGTATGCGTTTTTTCCTGAATATATTCAGGAAAAAAGGCATACGCCCTTTTTGGCCAACCAAGCAACCTGGAAAGGCAAATCAGCGCTACAAAGAAGTATCGCTTCCCATCGGTTAAAAGGGCCATGCTGAAAAAAGTGTCAAAACCAGAAATACAGGAAAGGCCATGGAGAAATGGGAGCCGTGCTACACTGATGGGCGGGATGTAAATTGCCAACAGACACTCTGGAGAAGTGTACGGTGAGTCCTGAAACGTCTAAAAAGCAAAGCTTAGAGAGCATAGGGCACTTCCACTCATGGGGGTATACATTGGGAAAATGAAAAATCAGCAAGACACAAGCACCCCAAAGTTTAGGGCTGCTCTCTTGACAAGGACCTCCACTTCATTCCACCTTCAATATCCCAGGAAAGAGAAAAATGGATAAAGGAGTTGTGGTCCTTATGTACAATGGAATATCACTCAGCCATGAAATCAATGTCATAAGGCTAGTAGCAGCATGATGAGTGGATTTAGGTACGACGATTCTAAGTGAAATAAGTCACACAGAAAAGGACACTTCTCATAAGGTATCACTGATAGAGGGAATGTAAAAACCGTTACACTTGAACTGAATTACAAAACAGAACGGAGTCACACATGCAGAAAACACACTATGGCTGCTTAACGGGAAAGGTGAGGTGGCGTGATACATAAAACAATGGTTTCAAATTAGCTCAGATACCGTTCCATAAACCCAATATGTAATAGACAAGACCTACTCCTTGCTCAGAGAACTGGACTCAACACACCCTATTCACCGCACAAGAATATATCTGACTAGTAATAATCTTAAAACCTATGTATTGATATCTCTCTGTTAGTGTGTCAAGTGGGTGTAAAGCGTCATAAACACAGCAGTGAAAAGCAGCTAAACCCCATTATAAAAATAAATTACTTTTACAAACCCATGAAACAAAGACAGTGGAAGAGAGAGAAATTCTTACACAATGCGTTCAGGGGCTGTGATGCAACCTGGATTGACCATATCTAGACCCACAGCTGGATGAGACATAAGGGTGGACACTCTTGGGGCTGAGAGGTTTGGTGAGGTTGGGTGAGCAAACGCAGACCCTTTAAAGTAATACTGCGTGGTACCCATCGCATGGGTCCCAAATCTCCAGGTTCAAGGGCATCTTCCTACATCGAAAACATGCATGAGAAAATAAAAAGATGGTACACCATGTGATGGGGAAAGGTTTCTAAAACGCACCTCATTTCTCTTCTCCTTGTGCCCGGGTTCGCCATTCCAGACGCTTTACTAATAATCTCCCTACTTGGAGCATCAGCACCTTTAACCTCCTGTTCCGTACAGGTTGCAATTTGTCCTGAGGATGAACGTTTAGACGGGGAACCAGTGAGAGACTAGCTCTTGGTGTTGGGACAGGCACAGGTCACTCTATTTTCCCATCAGGAAGAAGAATTAACCACAGGCTCATCCTCCCCCCCGGAACCAGAACAGGGCCTGAAGCCATCCTGCGCTTTTGCAGCCAGCTCCCAAAAAAGCGAGTTGTAAAATGGAGCTTCAGGGCACTGCAATTCACAAACCTGCAGAGTTATAAATGATAACTCTCGTCCACAAATATATTGAGGGAAGGCAAAGAAGAGGATTTGAAATCAAGGCAGAATTGCAGGAAACAGATTTCAGGAGGTAGATTCGAATCGCCTTTAAAGCACATGAAAAGCGGCAAAACGTTGACAATGATGCCCTTGGCCAAAAAGGGCGTATGCGTTTTTTCCTGAATATATTCAGGAAAAAACGCATACGCCCTTTTTGGCCAACCAAGCAACCTGGAAAGGCAAATCAGCACTACAAAGAAGACGCGCTACCCATCGGTCAAAAGGGCCATGCTGAAAAAAGTCTCAAAACCAGAAATGCAGGACAGGCCATGGAGAAATGGGAGCCTTGCTACAGTGATGGGCGGGATGTAAATTGCCAACAGCCACTCTGGAGAAGTGTACGGTGTGTCCTGAAACATCTAAAAAACACAGCTTAGAGAGCATAGGGCACTTCCACTCATGGGGGTATAAATTGGGAAAATGAAAAATCAGCAAGACACAAGCACCCCAAAGTTTAGGGCTGCTCTCTTGACAAGGACCTCCACTTCATTCCACCTTCAATATCCCAGGAAAGAGAAAAATGGATAAAGAAGTTGTGGTCCTTATGTACAATGCAATATCACTCAGCCATGAAATCAATGTCATAAGGCTAGTAGCAGCATGATGAGTGGATTTAGGTACGACGATTCTAAGTGAAATAAGTCACACAGAAAAGGACACTTCTCATAAGGTATCACTTATAGAGGGAATGTAAAAACCATTACACTTGAACTGAATTACAAAACAGAACGGAGTCACACATGCAGAAAACACACTATGGCTGCTTAACGGGAAAGGTGAGGTGGGGTGATACATAAAACAAGGGTTTCAAATTAGCTCAGATACCGTTCCATAAACCCAATATGTAATAGACAAGACCTACTCCTTGCTCAGAGAACGGGACTCAACACACCCTATTCACCGCACAAGAATATATCTGACTAGTAATAATCTTAAAACCTATGTATTGATATCTCTCTGTTAGTGTGTCAAGTGGGTGTAAAGCGGCATAAACACAGCAGTGAAAAGCAGCTAAACCCCATTATAAAAATAAATTACTTTTACAAACCCATGAAACAAAGACAGTGGAAGAGAGAGAAATTCTTACACAATGCGTTCAGGGGCTGTGATGCAACCTGGATTGACCATATCTAGACCCACAGCTGGATGAGACATAAGGGTGGACACTCTTGGGGCTGAGAGGTTTGGTGAGGTTGGGTGAGCAAACGCAGACCCTTTAAAGTAATACTGCGTGGTACCCATTGCATGGGTCCCAAATCTACAGGTTCAAGGGCATATTCCTACATCGAAAACATGCTTGAGAAAACAAAAAGATGGTACACCATGTGATGGGGAAAGGTTTCTAAAACGCACCTCATTTCTCTTCTCCTTGTGCCCGGGTTCGCCATTCCAGATGCTTTACTAACAATCTCCCTACTTGGAGCATCAGCACCTTTAACCTCCTGTTCCGTACAGGTTGCAATTTGTCCTGAGGATGAACGGGTAGACGGGGAACCAGTGAGAGACTAGCTCTTGGTGTTGGGACAGGCACAGGTCACTCTATTTTCCCATCAGGAAGAAGAATTAACCACAGGCTCATCCTCCCCCCCGGAACCAGAACAGGGCCTGAAGCCATCCTGCGCTTTTGCGGCCAGCTCCCAAAAAAGCGAGTTGTAAAATGGAGCTTCAGGGCACTGCAATTCACAAACCTCCAGAGTTATAAATGATAACTCTCGTCCACAAATATATTGAGGGAAGGCAAAGAAGAGGATTTGAAATCAAGGCAGAATTGCAGGAAACAGATTTCAGGAGGTAGATTCGAATCGCCTTTAAAGCACATGAAAAGCGGCAAAACGTTGACAATGATGCCCTTGGCCAAAAAGGGCGTATGCGTTTTTTCCTGAATATATTCAGGAAAAAACGCATACGCCCTTTTTGTCCAACCAAGCAACCTGGAAAGGCAAATCAACGCTACAAAGAAGACTCGCTACCCATCGGTCAAAAGGGCCATGCTGAAAAAAGTCTCAAAACCAGAAATGCAGGACAGGCCATGGAGAAATGGGAGCCTTGCTACACTGATGGGCGGGATGTAAATTGCCAACAGCCACTCTGGAGAAGTGTACGGTGTGTCCTGAAACATCTAAAAAACACAGCTTAGAGAGCATAGGGCACTTCCACTCATGGGGGTATAAATTGGGAAAATGAAAAATCAGCAAGACACAAGCACCCCAAAGTTTAGGGCTGCTCTGTTGACAAGGACCTCCACTTCATTCCACCTTCAATATCCCAGGAAAGAGAAAAATGGATAAAGAAGTTGTGGTCCTTATGTACAATGCAATATCACTCAGCCATGAAATCAATGTCATAAGGCTAGTAGCAGCATGATGAGTGGATTTAGGTACGACGATTCTAAGTGAAATAAGTCACACAGAAAAGGACACTTCTCATAAGGTATCACTTATAGAGGGAATGTAAAAACCATTACACTTGAACTGAATTACAAAACAGAACGGAGTCACACATGCAGAAAACACACTATGGCTGCTTAACGGGAAAGGTGAGGTGGGGTGATACATAAAACAAGGGTTTCAAATTAGCTCAGATACCGTTCCATAAACCCAATATGTAATAGACAAGACCTACTCCTTGCTCAGAGAACTGGACTCAACACACCCTATTCACCGCACAAGAATATATCTGACTAGTAATAATCTTAAAACCTATGAATTGATATCTCTCTGTTAGTGTGTCAAGTGGGTGTAAAGCGGCATAAACATAGCAGTGAAAAGCAGCTAAACCCCATTATAAAAATAAATTACTTTTACAAATCCATGAAACAAAGACAGTAAAAGAGAGAGAAATTCTTACACAATGCGTTCAGGGGCTGTGATGCAACCTGGATTGACCATATCTAGACCCACAGCTGGATGAGACATAAGGGTGGACACTCTTGGGGCTGAGAGGTTTGGTGAGGTTGGGTGAGCAAACGCAGACCCTTTAAAGTAATACTGCGTGGTACCCATCGCATGGGTCGCAAATCTCCAGGTTCAAGGGCATCTTCCTACATCGAAAACATGCATGAGAAAACAAAAAGATGGTACACCATGTGATGGGGAAAGGTTTCTAAAACGCACCTCATTTCTCTTCTCCTTGTGCCCGGGTTCGCCATTCCAGCCGCTTTACTAATAATCTCCCTACTTGGAGCATCAGCACCTTTAACCTCCTGTTCCGTACAGGTTGCAATTTGTCCTGAGGATGAACGGGTAGACGGGGAACCAGTGAGAGACTAGCTCTTGGTGTTGGGACAGGCACAGGTCACTCTATTTTCCCATCAGGAAGAAGAATTAACCACAGGCTCATCCTCCCCCCCGGAACCAGAACAGGGCCTGAAGCCATCCTGCGCTTTTGCGGCCAGCTCCCAAAAAAGCGAGTTGTAAAATGGAGCTTCAGGGCACTGCAATTCACAAACCTGCAGAGTTATAAATGATAACTCTCGTCCACAAATATATTGAGGGAAGGCAAAGAAGAGGATTTGAAATCAAGGCAGAATTGCAGGAAACAGATTTCAGGAGGTAGATTCGAATCGCCTTTAAAGCACATGAAAAGCGGCAAAACGTTGACAATGATGCCCTTGGCCAAAAAGGGCGTATGCGTTTTTTCCTGAATATATTCAGGAAAAAAGGCATACGCCCTTTTTGGCCAACCAAGCAACCTGGAAAGGCAAATCAGCGCTACAAAGAAGTATCGCTTCCCATCGGTTAAAAGGGCCATGCTGAAAAAAGTGTCAAAACCAGAAATACAGGAAAGGCCATGGAGAAATGGGAGCCGTGCTACACTGATGGGCGGGATGTAAATTGCCAACAGACACTCTGGAGAAGTGTACGGTGAGTCCTGAAACGTCTAAAAAGCAAAGCTTAGAGAGCATAGGGCACTTCCACTCATGGGGGTATACATTGGGAAAATGAAAAATCAGCAAGACACAAGCACCCCAAAGTTTCGGGCTGCTCTCTTGACAAGGACCTCCACTTCATTCCACCTTCAATATCCCAGGAAAGAGAAAAATGGATAAAGGAGTTGTGGTCCTTATGTACAATGGAATATCACTCAGCCATGAAATCAATGTCATAAGGCTAGTAGCAGCATGATGAGTGGATTTAGGTACGACGATTCTAAGTGAAATAAGTCACACAGAAAAGGACACTTCTCATAAGGTATCACTGATAGAGGGAATGTAAAAACCGTTACACTTGAACTGAATTACAAAACAGAACGGAGTCACACATGCAGAAAACACACTATGGCTGCTTAACGGGAAAGGTGAGGTGGCGTGATACATAAAACAATGGTTTCAAATTAGCTCAGATACCGTTCCATAAACCCAATATGTAATAGACAAGACCTACTCCTTGCTCAGAGAACTGGACTCAACACACCCTATTCACCGCACAAGAATATATCTGACTAGTAATAATCTTAAAACCTATGTATTGATATCTCTCTGTTAGTGTGTCAAGTGGGTGTAAAGCGTCATATACACAGCAGTGAAAAGCAGCTAAACCCCATTATAAAAATAAATTACTTTTACAAACCCATGAAACAAAGACAGTGGAAGAGAGAGAAATTCTTACACAATGCGTTCAGGGGCTGTGATGCAACCTGGATTGACCATATCTAGACCCACAGCTGGATGAGACATAAGGGTGGACACTCTTGGGGCTGAGAGGTTTGGTGAGGTTGGGTGAGCAAACGCAGACCCTTTAAAGTAATACTGCGTGGTACCCATCGCATGGGTCCCAAATCTCCAGGTTCAAGGGCATCTTCCTACATCGAAAACATGCATGAGAAAACAAAAAGATGGTACACCATGTGATGGGGAAAGGTTTCTAAAACGCACCTCATTTCTCTTCTCCTTGTGCCCGGGTTCGCCATTCCAGCCGCTTTACTAATAATCTCCCTACTTGGAGCATCAGCACCTTTAACCTCCTGTTCCGTACAGGTTGCAATTTGTCCTGAGGATGAACGGGTAGACGGGGAACCAGTGAGAGACTAGCTCTTGGTGTTGGGACAGGCACAGGTCACTCTATTTTCCCATCAGGAAGAAGAATTAACCACAGGCTCATCCTCCCCCCCGGAACCAGAACAGGGCCTGAAGCCATCCTGCGCTTTTGCGGCCAGCTCCCAAAAAAGCGAGTTGTAAAATGGAGCTTCAGGGCACTGCAATTCACAAACCTGCAGAGTTATAAATGATAACTCTCGTCCACGAATATATTGAGGGAAGGCAAAGAAGAGGATTTGAAATCAAGGCAGAATTGCAGGAAACAGATTTCAGGAGGTAGATTCGAATCGCCTTTAAAGCACATGAAAAGCGGCAAAACGTTGACAATGATGCCCTTGGCCAAAAAGGGCGTATGCGTTTTTTCCTGAATATATTCAGGAAAAAAGGCATACGCCCTTTTTGGCCAACCAAGCAACCTGGAAAGGCAAATCAGCGCTACAGAGAAGTATCGCTTCCCATCGGTTAAAAGGGCCATGGTGAAAAAAGTGTCAAAACCAGAAATACAGGAAAGGCCATGGAGAAATGGGAGCCGTGCTACACTGATGGGCGGGATGTAAATTGCCAACAGACACTCTGGAGAAGTGTACGGTGAGTCCTGAAACGTCTAAAAAGCAAAGCTTAGAGAGCATAGGGCACTTCCACTCATGGGGGTATACATTGGGAAAATGAAAAATCAGCAAGACACAAGCACCCCAAAGTTTACGGCTGCTCTCCTGACAAGGACCTCCACTTCATTCCACCTTCAATATCCCAGGAAAGAGAAAAATGGATAAAGGAGTTGTGGTCCTTATGTACAATGGAATACCACTCAGCCATGAAATCAATGTCATAAGGCTAGTAGCAGCATGATGAGTGGATTTAGGTACGACGATTCTAAGTGAAATAAGTCACACAGAAAAGGACACTTCTCATAAGGTATCACTGATAGAGGGAATGTAAAAACCGTTACACTTGAACTGAATTACAAAACAGAACGGAGTCACACATGCAGAAAACACACTATGGCTGCTTAACGGGAAAGGTGAGGTGGCGTGATACATAAAACAATGGTTTCAAATTAGCTCAGATACCGTTCCATAAACCCAATATGTAATAGACAAGACCTACTCCTTGCTCAGAGAACTGGACTCAACACACCCTATTCACCGCACAAGAATATATCTGACTAGTAATAATCTTAAAACCTATGTATTGATATCTCTCTGTTAGTGTGTCAAGTGGGTGTAAAGCGTCATAAACACAGCAGTGAAAAGCAGCTAAACCCCATTATAAAAATAAATTACTTTTACAAACCCATGAAACAAAGACAGTGGAAGAGAGAGAAATTCTTACACAATGCGTTCAGGGGCTGTGATGCAACCTGGATTGACCATATCTAGACCCACAGCTGGATGAGACATAAGGGTGGACACTCTTGGGGCTGAGAGGTTTGGTGAGGTTGGGTGAGCAAACGCAGACCCTTTAAAGTAATACTGCGTGGTACCCATCGCATGGGTCCCAAATCTCCAGGTTCAAGGGCATCTTCCTACATCGAAAACATGCATGAGAAAATAAAATGATGGTACACCATGTGATGGGGAAAGGTTTCTAAAACGCACCTCATTTCTCTTCTCCTTGTGCCCGGGTTCGCCATTCCAGACGCTTTACTAATAATCTCCCTACTTGGAGCATCAGCACCTTTAACCTCCTGTTCCGTACAGGTTGCAATTTGTCCTGAGGATGAACGGGTAGACGGGGAACCAGTGAGAGACTAGCTCTTGGTGTTGGGACAGGCACAGGTCACTCTATTTTCCCATCAGGAAGAAGAATTAACCACAGGCTCATCCTCCCCCCCGGAACCAGAACAGGGCCTGAAGCCATCATGCGCTTTTGCGGCCAGCTCCCAAAAAAGCGAGTTGTAAAATGGAGCTTCAGGGCACTGCAATTCACAAACCTGCAGAGTTATAAATGATAACTCTCGTCCACAAATATATTGAGGGAAGGCAAAGAAGAGGATTTGAAATCAAGGCAGAATTGCAGGAAACAGATTTCAGGAGGTAGATTCGAATCGCCTTTAAAGCACATGAAAAGCGGCAAAACGTTGACAATGATGCCCTTGGCCAAAAAGGGCGTATGCGTTTTTTCCTGAATATATTCAGGAAAAAAGGCATACGCCCTTTTTGGCCAACCAAGCAACCTGGAAAGGCAAATCAGCGCTACAGAGAAGTATCGCTTCCCATCGGTTAAAAGGGCCATGGTGAAAAAAGTGTCAAAACCAGAAATACAGGAAAGGCCATGGAGAAATGGGAGCCGTGCTACACTGATGGGCGGGATGTAAATTGCCAACAGACACTCTGGAGAAGTGTACGGTGAGTCCTGAAACGTCTAAAAAGCAAAGCTTAGAGAGCATAGGGCACTTCCACTCATGGGGGTATACATTGGGAAAATGAAAAATCAGCAAGACACAAGCACCCCAAAGTTTAGGGCTGCTCTCCTGACAAGGACCTCCACTTCATTCCACCTTCAATATCCCAGGAAAGAGAAAAATGGATAAAGGAGTTGTGGTCCTTATGTACAATGGAATATCACTCAGCCATGAAATCAATGTCATAAGGCTAGTAGCAGCATGATGAGTGGATTTAGGTACGACGATTCTAAGTGAAATAAGTCACACAGAAAAGGACACTTCTCATAAGGTATCACTGATAGAGGGAATGTAAAAACCGTTACACTTGAACTGAATTACAAAACAGAACGGAGTCACACATGCAGAAAACACACTATAGCTGCTTAACGGGAAAGGTGAGGTGGCGTGATACATAAAACAAGGGTTTCAAATTAGCTCAGATACCGTTCCATAAACCCAATATGTAATAGACAAGACCTACTCCTTGCTCAGAGAACTGGACTCAACACACCCTATTCACCGCACAAGAATATATCTGACTAGTAATAATCTTAAAACCTATGTATTGATATCTCTCTGTTAGTGTGTCAAGTGGGTGTAAAGCGTCATAAACACAGCAGTGAAAAGCAGCTAAACCCCATTATAAAAATAAATTACTTTTACAAACCCATGAAACAAAGACAGTGGAAGAGAGAGAAATTCTTACACAATGCGTTCAGGGGCTGTGATGCAACCTGGATTGACCATATCTAGACCCACAGCTGGATGAGACATAAGGGTGGACACTCTTGGGGCTGAGAGGTTTGGTGAGGTTGGGTGAGCAAACGCAGACCCTTTAAAGTAATACTGCGTGGTACCCATCGCATGGGTCCCAAATCTCCAGGTTCAAGGGCATCTTCCTACATCGAAAACATGCATGAGAAAACAAAAAGATGGTACACCATGTGATGGGGAAAGGTTTCTAAAACGCACCTCATTTCTCTTCTCCTTGTGCCCGGGTTCGCCATTCCAGCCGCTTTACTAATAATCTCCCTACTTGGAGCATCAGCACCTTTAACCTCCTGTTCCGTACAGGTTGCAATTTGTCCTGAGGATGAACGGGTAGACGGGGAACCAGTGAGAGACTAGCTCTTGGTGTTGGGACAGGCACAGGTCACTCTATTTTCCCATCAGGAAGAAGAATTAACCACAGGCTCATCCTCCCCCCCGGAACCAGAACAGGGCCTGAAGCCATCCTGCGCTTTTGCGGCCAGCTCCCAAAAAAGCGAGTTGTAAAATGGAGCTTCAGGGCACTGCAATTCACAAACCTGCAGAGTTATAAATGATAACTCTCGTCCACAAATATATTGAGGGAAGGCAAAGAAGAGGATTTGAAATCAAGGCAGAATTGCAGGAAACAGATTTCAGGAGGTAGATTCGAATCGCCTTTAAAGCACATGAAAAGCGGCAAAACGTTGACAATGATGCCCTTGGCCAAAAAGGGCGTATGCGTTTTTTCCTGAATATATTCAGGAAAAAAGGCATACGCCCTTTTTGGCCAACCAAGCAACCTGGAAAGGCAAATCAGCGCTACAAAGAAGTATCGCTTCCCATCGGTTAAAAGGGCCATGCTGAAAAAAGTGTCAAAACCAGAAATACAGGAAAGGCCATGGAGAAATGGGAGCCGTGCTACACTGATGGGCGGGATGTAAATTGCCAACAGACACTCTGGAGAAGTGTACGGTGAGTCCTGAAACGTCTAAAAAGCAAAGCTTAGAGAGCATAGGGCACTTCCACTCATGGGGGTATACATTGGGAAAATGAAAAATCAGCAAGACACAAGCACCCCAAAGTTTCGGGCTGCTCTCTTGACAAGGACCTCCACTTCATTCCACCTTCAATATCCCAGGAAAGAGAAAAATGGATAAAGGAGTTGTGGTCCTTATGTACAATGGAATATCACTCAGCCATGAAATCAATGTCATAAGGCTAGTAGCAGCATGATGAGTGGATTTAGGTACGACGATTCTAAGTGAAATAAGTCACACAGAAAAGGACACTTCTCATAAGGTATCACTGATAGAGGGAATGTAAAAACCGTTACACTTGAACTGAATTACAAAACAGAACGGAGTCACACATGCAGAAAACACACTATGGCTGCTTAACGGGAAAGGTGAGGTGGCGTGATACATAAAACAATGGTTTCAAATTAGCTCAGATACCGTTCCATAAACCCAATATGTAATAGACAAGACCTACTCCTTGCTCAGAGAACTGGACTCAACACACCCTATTCACCGCACAAGAATATATCTGACTAGTAATAATCTTAAAACCTATGTATTGATATCTCTCTGTTAGTGTGTCAAGTGGGTGTAAAGCGTCATATACACAGCAGTGAAAAGCAGCTAAACCCCATTATAAAAATAAATTACTTTTACAAACCCATGAAACAAAGACAGTGGAAGAGAGAGAAATTCTTACACAATGCGTTCAGGGGCTGTGATGCAACCTGGATTGACCATATCTAGACCCACAGCTGGATGAGACATAAGGGTGGACACTCTTGGGGCTGAGAGGTTTGGTGAGGTTGGGTGAGCAAACGCAGACCCTTTAAAGTAATACTGCGTGGTACCCATCGCATGGGTCCCAAATCTCCAGGTTCAAGGGCATCTTCCTACATCGAAAACATGCATGAGAAAACAAAAAGATGGTACACCATGTGATGGGGAAAGGTTTCTAAAACGCACCTCATTTCTCTTCTCCTTGTGCCCGGGTTCGCCATTCCAGCCGCTTTACTAATAATCTCCCTACTTGGAGCATCAGCACCTTTAACCTCCTGTTCCGTACAGGTTGCAATTTGTCCTGAGGATGAACGGGTAGACGGGGAACCAGTGAGAGACTAGCTCTTGGTGTTGGGACAGGCACAGGTCACTCTATTTTCCCATCAGGAAGAAGAATTAACCACAGGCTCATCCTCCCCCCCGGAACCAGAACAGGGCCTGAAGCCATCCTGCGCTTTTGCGGCCAGCTCCCAAAAAAGCGAGTTGTAAAATGGAGCTTCAGGGCACTGCAATTCACAAACCTGCAGAGTTATAAATGATAACTCTCGTCCACGAATATATTGAGGGAAGGCAAAGAAGAGGATTTGAAATCAAGGCAGAATTGCAGGAAACAGATTTCAGGAGGTAGATTCGAATCGCCTTTAAAGCACATGAAAAGCGGCAAAACGTTGACAATGATGCCCTTGGCCAAAAAGGGCGTATGCGTTTTTTCCTGAATATATTCAGGAAAAAAGGCATACGCCCTTTTTGGCCAACCAAGCAACCTGGAAAGGCAAATCAGCGCTACAGAGAAGTATCGCTTCCCATCGGTTAAAAGGGCCATGGTGAAAAAAGTGTCAAAACCAGAAATACAGGAAAGGCCATGGAGAAATGGGAGCCGTGCTACACTGATGGGCGGGATGTAAATTGCCAACAGACACTCTGGAGAAGTGTACGGTGAGTCCTGAAACGTCTAAAAAGCAAAGCTTAGAGAGCATAGGGCACTTCCACTCATGGGGGTATACATTGGGAAAATGAAAAATCAGCAAGACACAAGCACCCCAAAGTTTACGGCTGCTCTCCTGACAAGGACCTCCACTTCATTCCACCTTCAATATCCCAGGAAAGAGAAAAATGGATAAAGGAGTTGTGGTCCTTATGTACAATGGAATACCACTCAGCCATGAAATCAATGTCATAAGGCTAGTAGCAGCATGATGAGTGGATTTAGGTACGACGATTCTAAGTGAAATAAGTCACACAGAAAAGGACACTTCTCATAAGGTATCACTGATAGAGGGAATGTAAAAACCGTTACACTTGAACTGAATTACAAAACAGAACGGAGTCACACATGCAGAAAACACACTATGGCTGCTTAACGGGAAAGGTGAGGTGGCGTGATACATAAAACAATGGTTTCAAATTAGCTCAGATACCGTTCCATAAACCCAATATGTAATAGACAAGACCTACTCCTTGCTCAGAGAACTGGACTCAACACACCCTATTCACCGCACAAGAATATATCTGACTAGTAATAATCTTAAAACCTATGTATTGATATCTCTCTGTTAGTGTGTCAAGTGGGTGTAAAGCGTCATAAACACAGCAGTGAAAAGCAGCTAAACCCCATTATAAAAATAAATTACTTTTACAAACCCATGAAACAAAGACAGTGGAAGAGAGAGAAATTCTTACACAATGCGTTCAGGGGCTGTGATGCAACCTGGATTGACCATATCTAGACCCACAGCTGGATGAGACATAAGGGTGGACACTCTTGGGGCTGAGAGGTTTGGTGAGGTTGGGTGAGCAAACGCAGACCCTTTAAAGTAATACTGCGTGGTACCCATCGCATGGGTCCCAAATCTCCAGGTTCAAGGGCATCTTCCTACATCGAAAACATGCATGAGAAAATAAAATGATGGTACACCATGTGATGGGGAAAGGTTTCTAAAACGCACCTCATTTCTCTTCTCCTTGTGCCCGGGTTCGCCATTCCAGACGCTTTACTAATAATCTCCCTACTTGGAGCATCAGCACCTTTAACCTCCTGTTCCGTACAGGTTGCAATTTGTCCTGAGGATGAACGGGTAGACGGGGAACCAGTGAGAGACTAGCTCTTGGTGTTGGGACAGGCACAGGTCACTCTATTTTCCCATCAGGAAGAAGAATTAACCACAGGCTCATCCTCCCCCCCGGAACCAGAACAGGGCCTGAAGCCATCATGCGCTTTTGCGGCCAGCTCCCAAAAAAGCGAGTTGTAAAATGGAGCTTCAGGGCACTGCAATTCACAAACCTGCAGAGTTATAAATGATAACTCTCGTCCACAAATATATTGAGGGAAGGCAAAGAAGAGGATTTGAAATCAAGGCAGAATTGCAGGAAACAGATTTCAGGAGGTAGATTCGAATCGCCTTTAAAGCACATGAAAAGCGGCAAAACGTTGACAATGATGCCCTTGGCCAAAAAGGGCGTATGCGTTTTTTCCTGAATATATTCAGGAAAAAAGGCATACGCCCTTTTTGGCCAACCAAGCAACCTGGAAAGGCAAATCAGCGCTACAGAGAAGTATCGCTTCCCATCGGTTAAAAGGGCCATGGTGAAAAAAGTGTCAAAACCAGAAATACAGGAAAGGCCATGGAGAAATGGGAGCCGTGCTACACTGATGGGCGGGATGTAAATTGCCAACAGACACTCTGGAGAAGTGTACGGTGAGTCCTGAAACGTCTAAAAAGCAAAGCTTAGAGAGCATAGGGCACTTCCACTCATGGGGGTATACATTGGGAAAATGAAAAATCAGCAAGACACAAGCACCCCAAAGTTTAGGGCTGCTCTCCTGACAAGGACCTCCACTTCATTCCACCTTCAATATCCCAGGAAAGAGAAAAATGGATAAAGGAGTTGTGGTCCTTATGTACAATGGAATATCACTCAGCCATGAAATCAATGTCATAAGGCTAGTAGCAGCATGATGAGTGGATTTAGGTACGACGATTCTAAGTGAAATAAGTCACACAGAAAAGGACACTTCTCATAAGGTATCACTGATAGAGGGAATGTAAAAACCGTTACACTTGAACTGAATTACAAAACAGAACGGAGTCACACATGCAGAAAACACACTATGGCTGCTTAACGGGAAAGGTGAGGTGGCGTGATACATAAAACAAGGGTTTCAAATTAGCTCAGATACCGTTCCATAAACCCAATATGTAATAGACAAGACCTACTCCTTGCTCAGAGAACTGGACTCAACACACCCTATTCACCGCACAAGAATATATCTGACTAGTAATAATCTTAAAACCTATGTATTGATATCTCTCTGTTAGTGTGTCAAGTGGGTGTAAAGCGTCATAAACACAGCAGTGAAAAGCAGCTAAACCCCATTATAAAAATAAATTACTTTTACAAACCCATGAAACAAAGACAGTGGAAGAGAGAGAAATTCTTACACAATGCGTTCAGGGGCTGTGATGCAACCTGGATTGACCATATCTAGACCCACAGCTGGATGAGACATAAGGGTGGACACTCTTGGGGCTGAGAGGTTTGGTGAGGTTGGGTGAGCAAACGCAGACCCTTTAAAGTAATACTGCGTGGTACCCATCGCATGGGTCCCAAATCTCCAGGTTCAAGGGCATCTTCCTACATCGAAAACATGCATGAGAAAATAAAAAGATGGTACACCATGTGATGGGGAAAGGTTTCTAAAACGCACCTCATTTCTCTTCTCCTTGTGCCCGGGTTCGCCATTCCAGACGCTTTACTAATAATCTCCCTACTTGGAGCATCAGCACCTTTAACCTCCTGTTCCGTACAGGTTGCAATTTGTCCTGAGGATGAACGGGTAGACGGGGAACCAGTGAGAGACTAGCTCTTGGTGTTGGGACAGGCACAGGTCACTCTATTTTCCCATCAGGAAGAAGAATTAACCACAGGCTCATCCTCCCCCCCGGAACCAGAACAGGGCCTGAAGCCATCCTGCGCTTTTGCGGCCAGCTCCCAAAAAAGCGAGTTGTAAAATGGAGCTTCAGGGCACTGCAATTCACAAACCTGCAGAGTTATAAATGATAACTCTCGTCCACAAATATATTGAGGGAAGGCAAAGAAGAGGATTTGAAATCAAGGCAGAATTGCAGGAAACAGATTTCAGGAGGTAGATTCGAATCGCCTTTAAAGCACATGAAAAGCGGCAAAACGTTGACAATGATGCCCTTGGCCAAAAAGGGCGTATGCGTTTTTTCCTGAATATATTCAGGAAAAAACGCATACGCCCTTTTTGGCCAACCAAGCAACCTGGAAAGGCTAATCAGCGCTACAAAGAAGTATCGCTTCCCATCGGTTAAAAGGGCCATGCTGAAAAAAGTGTCAAAACCAGAAATACAGGAAAGGCCATGGAGAAATGGGAGCCGTGCTACACTGATGGGCGGGATGTAAATTGCCAACAGACACTCTGGAGAAGTGTACGGTGAGTCCTGAAACGTCTAAAAAGCAAAGCTTAGAGAGCATAGGGCACTTCCACTCATGGGGGTATACATTGGGAAAATGAAAAATCAGCAAGACACAAGCACCCCAAAGTTTAGGGCTGCTCTCTTGACAAGGACCTCCACTTCATTCCACCTTCAATATCCCAGGAAAGAGAAAAATGGATAAAGGAGTTGTGGTCCTTATGTACAATGGAATATCACTCAGCCATGAAATCAATGTCATAAGGCTAGTAGCAGCATGATGAGTGGATTTAGGTACGACGATTCTAAGTGAAATAAGTCACACAGAAAAGGACACTTCTCATAAGGTATCACTGATAGAGGGAATGTAAAAACCGTTACACTTGAACTGAATTACAAAACAGAACGGAGTCACACATGCAGAAAACACACTATGGCTGCTTAACGGGAAAGGTGAGGTGGCGTGATACATAAAACAATGGTTTCAAATTAGCTCAGATACCGTTCCATAAACCCAATATGTAATAGACAAGACCTACTCCTTGCTCAGAGAACTGGACTCAACACACCCTATTCACTGCACAAGAATATATCTGACTAGTAATAATCTTAAAACCTATGTATTGATATCTCTCTGTTAGTGTGTCAAGTGGGTGTAAAGCGGCATAAACACAGCAGTGAAAAGCAGCTAAACCCCATTATAAAAATAAATTACTTCGAAAAACCCATGAAACAAAGACAGTGAAAGAGAGAGAAATTCTTACACAATGCGTTCAGGGGCTGTGATGCAACCTGGATTGACCATATCTAGACCCACAGCTGGATGAGACATAAGGGTGGACACTCTTGGGGCTGAGAGGTTTGGTGAGGTTGGGTGAGCAAACGCAGACCCTTTAAAGTAATACTGCGTGGTACCCATCGCATGGGTCCCAAATCTCCAGGTTCAAGGGCATCTTGCTACATCGAAAACATGCATGAGAAACCCAGAAGATGGTACACCGTGTGATGGGGAAAGGTTTCTAAAACGCACCTCATTTCTCATCTCCTTGTGCTCGGGTTCGCCATTCCAGCCACTTTACTAGCAATCTCCCTACTTGGAGCATCAGCACCTTTAACCTCCTGTTCCGTACAGGTTGCAATTTGTCCTGAGGATGAACGGGAAGACTTGGAACCAATGAGAGACTAGCTCCTGGTGTAGGGACAGGCACAGGTCACTCTATTTTCCCATCAGGAAGAAGAATTAACCACAGGCTCAGCCTGCCCCCCGGAACCAGAACAGGGCCTGAAGCCATCATGCGCTTTTGCGGCCAGCTCCCAAAAAAGCGAGTTGTAAAATGGAGCTTCAGGGCACTGCAATTCACAAACCTGCAGAGTTATAAATGATAACTCTCGTCCACAAATATATTGAGGGAAGGCAAAGAAGAGGATTTGAAATCAAGGCAGAATTGCAGGAAACAGATTTCAGGAGGTAGATTCGAATCGCCTTTAAAGCACATGAAAAGCGGCAAAACGTTGACAATGATGCCCTTGGCCAAAAAGGGCGTATGCGTTTTTTCCTGAATATATTCAGGAAAAAACGCATACGCCCTTTTTGTCCAACCAAGCAACCTGGAAAGGCAAATCAGCGCTACAAAGAAGTCTCGCTTCCCATCGGTTAAAAGGGCCATGCTGAAAAAAGTCTCAAAACCAGAAATACAGGAAAGGCCATGGAGAAATGGGAGCCGTGCTACACTGATGGGCGGGATGTAAATTGCCAACAGACACTCTGGAGAAGTGTACGGTGAGTCCTGAAACGTCTAAAAAGCAAAGCTTAGAGAGCATAGGGCACTTCCACTCATGGGGGTATACATTGGGAAAATGAAAAATCAGCAAGACACAAGCACCCCAAAGTTTAGGGCTGCTCTCTTGACAAGGACCTCCACTTCATTCCACCTTCAATATCCCAGGAAAGAGAAAAATGGATAAAGGAGTTGTGGTCCTTATGTACAATGGAATATCACTCAGCCATGAAATCAATGTCATAAGGCTAGTAGCAGCATGATGAGTGGATTTAGGTACGACGATTCTAAGTGAAATAAGTCACACAGAAAAGGACACTTCTCATAAGGTATCACTGATAGAGGGAATGTAAAAACAGTTACACTTGAACTGAATTACAAAACAGAACAGAGTCACACATGCAGAAAACACACTATGGCTGCTTAACGGGAAAGGTGAGGTGGGATGATAAATAAAACAAGGGTTTCAAATTAGCTCAGATACCATTCCATAAACCCAATATGTAATAGACAAGACCTACTCCTTGCTCAGGGAACTGGACTCAACACACCCTATTCACCGCACAAGAATATATCTGACTAGTAATAATCTTAAAACCTATGTATTGATATCTCACTGTTAGTGTGTCAAGTGGGTGTAAAGCGGCATAAACACAGCAGTGAAAAGCAGCTAAACCCCATTATAAAAATAAATTACTTTTACAAACCCATGAAACAAAGACAGTGAAAGAGAGAGAAATTCTTACACAATGCGTTCAGGGGCTGTGATGCAACCTGGATTGACCATATCTAGACGCACAGCTGGATGAGACATAAGGGTGGACACTCTTGGGGCTGAGAGGTTTGGTGAGGTTGGGTGAGCAAACGCAGACCCTTTAAAGTAATACTGCGTGGTACCCATTGCATGGGTCCAGAATCTACAGTTTCAAGGGCATATTCCTACAGCGAAAACATGCATGAGAAAACAAAAAGATGGTACACCATGTGATGGGGAAAGGTTTCTAAAACGCACCTCATTTCTCTTCTCCTTGTGCCCGGCTTCACCATTCCAGACGCTTTACTAATAATCTCCCTACTTGGAGCATCAGCACCTTTAACCTCCTGTTCCGTACAGGTTGCAATTTGTCCTGAGGATGAACGGGTAGACGGGGAACCAGTGAGAGACTAGCTCTTGGTGTTGGGACATGCACAGGTCACTCTATTTTCCCATCAGGAAGAAGAATTAACCACAGGCTCATCCTCCCCCCCCGGAACCAGAAAAGGGCCTGAAGCCATCCTGCGCTTTTGCGGCCAGCTCCCAAAAAAGCGAGTTGTAAAATGGAGCTTCAGGGCACTGCAATTCACAAACTTGCAGAGTTATAAATGATAACTCTCGTCCACAAATATATTGAGGGAAGGCAAAGAAGAGGATTTGAAATCAAGGCAGAATTGCAGGAAACAGATTTCAGGAGGTAGATTCGAATCGCCTTTAAAGCACATGAAAAGCGGCAAAACGTTGACAATGATGCCCTTGGCCAAAAAGGGCGTATGCGTTTTTTCCTGAATATATTCAGGAAAAAACGCATACGCCCTTTTTGGCCAACCAAGCAACCTGGAAAGGCAAATCAGCGCTACAAAGAAGACTCGCTACCCATCGGTCAAAAGGGCCATGCTGAAAAATGTCTCAAAACCAGAAATGCAGGACAGGCCATGGAGAAATGGGAGCCTTGCTACACTGATGGGCGGGATGTAAATTGCCAACAGCCACTCAGGAGAAGTGTACGGTGTGTCCGGAAACATCCAAAAAACACAGCTTAGAGAGCATAGGGCACTTCCACTCATGGGGGTATAAATTGGGAAAATGAAAAATCAGCAAGACACAAGCACCCCAAAGTTTAGGGCTGCTCTCTTGACAAGGACCTCCACTTCATTCCACCTTCAATATCCCAGGAAAGAGAAAAATGGATAAAGAAGTTGTGGTCCTTATGTACAATGGAATATCACTCAGCCATGAAATCAATGTCATAAGGCTAGTAGCAGCATGATGAGTGGATTTAGGTACGACGATTCTAAGTGAAATAAGTCACACAGAAAAGGACACTTCTCATAAGGTATCACTTATAGAGGGAATGTAAAAACCGTTACACTTGAACTGAATTACAAAACAGAGCAGAGTCACACATGCAGAAAACACACTATGGCTGCTTAACGGGAAAGGTGAGGTGGGATGATAAATAAAACAAGGGTTTCAAATTAGCTCAGATACCATTCCATAAACCCAATATGTAATAGACAAGACCTACTCCTTGCTCAGGGAACTGGACTCAACACACCCTATTCACCGCACAAGAATATATCTGACTAGTAATAATCTTAAAACCTATGTATTGATATCTCACTGTTAGTGTGTCAAGTGGGTGTAAAGCGGCATAAACACAGCAGTGAAAAGCAGCTAAACCCCATTATAAAAATAAATTACTTTTACAAACCCATGAAACAAAGACAGTGGAAGAGAGAGAAATTCTTACACAATGCGTTCAGGGGCTGTGATGCAACCTGGATTGACCATATCTAGACCCACAGCTGGATGAGACATAAGGGTGGACACTCTTGGGGCTGAGAGGTTTGGTGAGGTTGGGTGAGCAAACGCAGACCCTTTAAAGTAATACTGCGTGGTACCCATCGCATGGGTCCCAAATCTCCAGGTTTAAGGGCATCTTCCTACATCGAAAACATGCATGAGAAAACAAAATGATGGTACACCATGTGATGGGGAAAGGTTTCTAAAACGCACCTCATTTCTCTTCTCCTTGTGCCCGGGTTCGCCATTCCAGCCGCTTTACTAACAATCTCCCTACTTGGAGCATCAGCACCTTTAACCTCCTGTTCCGTACAGGTTGCAATTTGTCCTGAGGATGAACGGGTAGACGGGGAACCAGTGAGAGACTAGCTCTTGGTGTTGGGACAGGCACAGGTCACTCTATTTTCCCATCAGGAAGAAGAATTAACCACAGGCTCATCCTCCCCCCCGGAACCAGAACAGGGCCTGAAGCCATCCTGCGCTTTTGCGGCCAGCTCCCAAAAAAGCGAGTTGTAAAATGGAGCTTCAGGGCACTGCAATTCACAAACCTGCAGAGTTATAAATGATAACTCTCGTCCACAAATATATTGAGGGAAGGCAAAGAAGAGGATTTGAAATCAAGGCAGAATTGCAGGAAACAGATTTCAGGAGGTAGATTCGAATCGCCTTTAAAGCACATGAAAAGCGGCAAAACGTTGACAATGATGCCCTTGGCCAAAAAGGGCGTATGCGTTTTTTCCTGAATATATTCAGGAAAAAACGCATACGCCCTTTTTGGCCAACCAAGCAACCTGGAAAGGCAAATCAGCGCTACAAAGAAGACTCGCTACCCATCGGTCAAAAGGGCCATGCTGAAAAAAGTCTCAAAACCAGAAATGCAGGACAGGCCATGGAGAAATGGGAGCCTTGCTACACTGATGGGCGGGATGTAAATTGCCAACAGCCACTCTGGAGAAGTGTACGGTGTGTCCTGAAACATCTAAAAAACACAGCTTAGAGAGCATAGGGCACTTCCACTCATGGGGGTATAAATTGGGAAAATGAAAAATCAGCAAGACACAAGCACCCCAAAGTTTAGGGCTGCTCTGTTGACAAGGACCTCCACTTCATTCCACCTTCAATATCCCAGGAAAGAGAAAAATGGATAAAGAAGTTGTGGTCCTTATGTACAATGGAATATCACTCAGCCATGAAATCAATGTCATAAGGCTAGTAGCAGCATGATGAGTGGATTTAGGTACGACGATTCTAAGTGAAATAAGTCACACAGAAAAGGGCACTTCTCATAAGGTATCACTTATAGAGGGAATGTAAAAACCGTTACACTTGAACTGAATTACAAAACAGAACAGAGTCACACATGCAGAAAACACACTATGGCTGCTTAACGGGAAAGGTGAGATGGGGTGATACATAAAACAAGGGTTTCAAATTAGCTCAGATACCGTTCCATAAACCCAATATGTAATAGACAAGACCTACTCCTTGCTCAGAGAACTGGACTCAACACACCCTATTCACCGCACAAGGATATATCTGACTAGTAATAATCTTAAAACCTATGTATTGATATCTCTCTGTTAGTGTGTCAAATGGGTGTAAAGCGGCATAAACACAGCAGTGAAAAGCAGCTAAACCCCATTATAAAAATAAATTACTTCGAAATACCATGAAACAAAGACAGTGAAAGAGAGAGAAATTCTTACACAATGCGTTCAGGGGCTGTGATGCAACCTGGATTGACCATATCTAGACCCACAGCTGGATGAGACATAAGGGTGGACACTCTTGGGGCTGAGAGGTTTGGTGAGGTTGGGTGAGCAAACGCAGACCCTTTAAAGTAATACTGCGTGGTACCCATCGCATGGGTCCCAAATCTCCAGGTTTAAGGGCATCTTCCTACATCGAAAACATGCATGAGAAAACAAAACGATGGTACACCATGTGATGGGGAAAGGTTTCTAAAACGCACCTCATTTCTCTTCTCCTTGTGCCCGGGTTCGCCATTCCAGCCGCTTTACTAACAATCTCCCTACTTGGAGCATCAGCACCTTTAACCTCCTGTTCCGTACAGGTTGCAATTTGTCCTGAGGATGAACGGGTAGACGGGGAACCAGTGAGAGACTAGCTCTTGGTGTTGGGACAGGCACAGGTCACTCTATTTTCCCATCAGGAAGAAGAATTAACCACAGGCTCATCCTCCCCCCCGGAACCAGAACAGGGCCTGAAGCCATCCTGCGCTTTTGCGGCCAGCTCCCAAAAAAGCGAGTTGTAAAATGGAGCTTCAGGGCACTGCAATTCACAAACCTGCAGAGTTATAAATGATAACTCTCGTCCACAAATATATTGAGGGAAGGCAAAGAAGAGGATTTGAAATCAAGGCAGAATTGCAGGAAACAGATTTCAGGAGGTAGATTCGAATCGCCTTTAAAGCACATGAAAAGCGGCAAAACGTTGACAATGATGCCCTTGGCCAAAAAGGGCGTATGCGTTTTTTCCTGAATATATTCAGGAAAAAACGCATACGCCCTTTTTGGCCAACCAAGCAACCTGGAAAGGCAAATCAGCGCTACAAAGAAGACTCGCTACCCATCGGTCAAAAGGGCCATGCTGAAAAAAGTCTCAAAACCAGAAATGCAGGACAGGCCATGGAGAAATGGGAGCCTTGCTACACTGATGGGCGGGATGTAAATTGCCAACAGCCACTCTGGAGAAGTGTACGGTGTGTCCTGAAACATCTAAAAAACACAGCTTAGAGAGCATAGGGCACTTCCACTCATGGGGGTATAAATTGGGAAAATGAAAAATCAGCAAGACACAAGCACCCCAAAGTTTAGGGCTGCTCTGTTGACAAGGACCTCCACTTCATTCCACCTTCAATATCCCAGGAAAGAGAAAAATGGATAAAGAAGTTGTGGTCCTTATGTACAATGCAATATCACTCAGCCATGAAATCAATGTCATAAGGCTAGTAGCAGCATGATGAGTGGATTTAGGTACGACGATTCTAAGTGAAATAAGTCACACAGAAAAGGACACTTCTCATAAGGCATCACTTATAGAGGGAATGTAAAAACCGTTACACTTGAACTGAATTACAAAACAGAACAGAGTCACACATGCAGAAAACACACTATGGCTGCTTAACGGGAAAGGTGAGGTGGGGTGATACATAAAACAAGGGTTTCAAATTAGCTCAGATACCGTTCCATAAACCCAATATGTAATAGACAAGACCTACTCCTTGCTCAGAGAACTGGACTCAACACACCCTATTCACCGCACAAGAATATATCTGAGTAGTAATAATCTTAAAACCTATGTATTGATATCTCTCTGTTAGTGTGTCAAGTGGGTGTAAAGCGGCATAAACACAGCAGTGAAAAGCAGCTAAACCCCATTATAAAAATAAATTACTTTTACAAACCCATGAAACAAAGACAGTGAAAGAGAGAGAAATTCTTACACAATGCGTTCAGGGGCTGTGATGCAACCTGGATTGACCATATCTAGACCCACAGCTGGATGAGACATAAGGGTGGACACTCTTGGGGCTGAGAGGTTTGGTGAGGTTGGGTGAGCAAACGCAGACCCTTTAAAGTAATACTGCGTGGTACCCATCGCATGGGTCCCAAATCTCCAGGTTTAAGGGCATATTCCTACATCGAAAACATGCATGAGAAAACAAAACGATGGTACACCATGTGATGGGGAAAGGTTTCTAAAACGCACCTCATTTCTCTTCTCCTTGTGCCCGGGTTCGCCATTCCAGCCTCTTTACTAACAATCTCCCTACTTGGAGCATCAGCACCTTTAACCTCCTGTTCCGTACATGTTGCAATTTGTCCTGAGGATGAACGGGTAGACGGGGAACCAGTGAGAGACTAGCTCTTGGTGTTGGGACAGGCACAGGTCACTCTATTTTCCCATCAGGAAGAAGAATTAACCACAGGCTCAGCCTGCCCCTGGAACCAGAACAGGGCCTGAAGCCATCCTGCGCTTTTGCGGCCAGCTCCCTAAAAAGCGAGTTGTAAAATGGAGCTTCAGGGCACTGCAATTCACAAACCTGCAGAGTTATAAATGATAACTCTCGTCCACAAATATATTGAGGGAAGGCAAAGAAGAGGATTTGAAATCAAGGCAGAATTGCAGGAAACAGATTTCAGGAGGTAGATTCGAATCGCCTTTAAAGCACATGAAAAGCGGCAAAACGTTGACAATGATGCCCTTGGCCAAAAAGGGCGTATGCGTTTTTTCCTGAATATATTCAGGAAAAAACGCATACGCCCTTTTTGTCCAACCAAGCAACCTGGAAAGGCAAATCAGCGCTACAAAGAAGACTCGCTACCCATCGGTCAAAAGGGCCATGCTGAAAAAAGTCTCAAAACCAGAAATGCAGGACAGGCCATGGAGAAATGGGAGCCTTGCTACACTGATGGGCGGGATGTAAATTGCCAACAGCCACTCTGGAGAAGTGTACGGTGTGTCCTGAAACATCTAAAAAACACAGCTTAGAGAGCATAGGGCACTTCCACTCATGGGGGTATAAATTGGGAAAATGAAAAATCAGCAAGACACAAGCATCCCAAAGTTTAGGGCTGCTCTGTTGACAAGGACCTCCACTTCATTCCACCTTCAATATCCCAGGAAAGAGAAAAATGGATAAAGAAGTTGTGGTCCTTATGTACAATGGAATATCACTCAGCCATGAAATCAATGTCATAAGGCTAGTAGCAGCATGATGAGGAGATTTAGGTACGACGATTCTAAGTGAAATAAGTCACACAGAAAAGGACACTTCTCATAAGGTATCACTTATAGAGGGAATGTAAAAACCGTTACACTTGAACTGAATTACAAAACAGAACGGAGTCACACATGCAGAAAACACACTATGGCTGCTTAACGGGAAAAGTGAGGTGGGGTGATACATAAAACAAGGGTTTCAAATTAGCTCAGATACCGTTCCATAAACCCAATATGTAATAGACAAGACGTACTCCTTGCTCAGAGAACGGCACTCAACACACCCTATTCACCGCACAAGAATATATCTGACTAGTAATAATCTTAAAACCTATGTATTGATATCTCTCTGTTAGTGTGTCAAGTGGGTATAAAGCGGCATAAACACAGCAGTGAAAAGCAGCTAAACCCCATTATAAAAATAAATTACTTTTACAAACCCATGAAACAAAGACAGTGGAAGAGAGAGAAATTCTTACACAATGCGTTCAGGGGCTGTGATGCAACCTGGATTGACCATATCTAGACCCACACCTGGATGAGACATAAGGGTGGACACTCTTGGGGCTGAGAGGTTTGGTGAGGTTGGGTGAGCAAACGCAGACCCTTTAAAGTAATACTGCGTGGTACCCATCGCATGGGTCCCAAATCTCCAGGTTCAAGGGCATCTTCCTACATCGAAAACATGCATGAGAAAACAAAAAGATGGTACACCATGTGATGGGGAAAGGTTTCTAAAACGCACCTCATTTCTCTTCTCCTTGGGCCCGGGTTCGCCATTCCAGCCGCTTTACTAATAATCTCCCTACTTGGAGCATCAGCACCTTTAACCTCCTGTTCCGTACAGGTTGCAATTTGTCCTGAGGATGAACGGGTAGACGGGGAACTAGTGAGAGACTAGCTCTTGGTGTTGGGACAGGCACAGGTCACTCTATTTTCCCATCAGGAAGAAGAATTAACCACGGGCTCATCCTCCCCCCTGGAACCAGAACAGGGCCTGAAGCCATCCTGCGCTTTTGCGGCCAGCTCCCAAAAAAGCGAGTTGTAAAATGGAGCTTCAGGGCACTGCAATTCACAAACCTGCAGAGTTATAAATGATAACTCTCGTCCACAAATATATTGAGGGAAGGCAAAGAAGAGGATTTGAAATCAAGGCAGAATTGCAGGAAACAGATTTCAGGAGGTAGATTCGAATCGCCTTTAAAGCACATGAAAAGCGGCAAAACGTTGACAATGATGCCCTTGGCCAAAAAGGGCGTATGCGTTTTTTCCTGAATATATTCAGGAAAAAACGCATACGCCCTTTTTGGCCAACCAAGCAACCTGGAAAGGCAAATCAGCGCTACAAAGAAGACTCGCTACCCATCGGTCAAAAGGGCCATGCTGAAAAAAGTCTCAAAACCAGAAATGCAGGACAGGCCATGGAGAAATGGGAGCCTTGCTACACTGATGGGCGGGATGTAAATTACCAACAGCCACTCTGGAGAAGAGTACGGTGTGTCCTGAAACATCTAAAAAACACAGCTTAGAGAGCATAGGGCACTTCCACTCATGGGGGTATAAATTGGGAAAATGAAAAATCAGCAAGACACAAGCACCCCAAAGTTTAGGGTTGCTCTCTTGACAAGGACCTCCACTTCATTCCACCTTAAATATCCCAGGAAAGAGCAAAATGGATAAAGGAGTTGTGGTCCTTATGTACAATGGAATATCACTCAGCCATGAAATCAATGTCATAAGGCTAGTAGCAGCATGATGAGTGGATTTAGGTACGACGATTCTAAGTGAAATAAGTCACACAGAAAAGGACACTTCTCATAAGGTATCACTGATAGAGAGAATGGAAAATCCGTTACACTTGAACTGAATTACAAAACAGAACAGAGTCACACAGGCAGAAAACACACTATGGCTGCTTAACGGGAAAGGTGAGGTGGGGTGATACATAAAACAAGGGTTTCAAATTAGCTCAGATACCGTTCCATAAACCCAATATGTAATAGACAAGACCTACTCCTTGCTCAGAGAACTGGACTCAACACGCCCTATTCACCGCACAAGAATATATCTGACTAGTAATAATCTTAAAACATATGTACTGATATCTCTCTGTTAGTGCGTCAAGTGGGTGTAAAGCGGCATAAACACAGCAATGAAAAGCAGCTAAACCCCATTATAAAAATAAATTACTTTGAAAAACCCATGAAACAAAGAGAGTGAAAGAGAGCGAAATTCTTACACAATGCGTTCAGGGGCTGTGATGCAACCTGGATTGACCATATCTAGACCCACAGCTGGATGAGACAAAAGGTTGGACACTCTTGGGGCTGAGAGGTTTGCTGAGGTTGGGTGAGCAAACGCAGACACTTTAAAGTAATACTGCCTGGTACCCATCGCATGGGTCCCAAATCTCCAGGTTCAAGGGCATCTTGCTACATCGAAAACATGCATGAGAAACCCAGAAGATGGTACACCGTGTGAAGGGGAAAGGTTTCTAAAACGCACCTCATTTCTCATCTCCTTGTGCTCGGGTGCGCCATTCCAGCCGCTTTACTAGCAATCTCCCTAGTTGGAGCATCAGCACCTTTAACCTCCTGTTCCGTACAGGTTGCAATTTGTCCTGAGGATGAACGGGAAGACTTGGAACCAATGAGAGACTAGCTCTTGGTGTAGGGACAGGCACAGGTCACTCTATTTTCCCATCAGGAAGAAGAATTAACCACAGGCTCAGCCTGCCCCGCGGAACCAGAACAGGTCCTGAAGCCATCCTGCGCTTTTGCGGCCAGCTCCCTAAAAAGCGAGTTGTAAAATGGAGCTTCAGGGCACTGCAATTCACAAACCTGCAGAGTTATAAATGATAACTCTCGTCCACAAATATATTGAGGGAAGGCAAAGAAGAGGATTTGAAATCAAGGCAGAATTGCAGGAAACAGATTTCAGGAGGTAGATTCGAATCGCCTTTAAAGCACATGAAAAGCGGCAAAACGTTGACAATGATGCCATTGGCCAAAAAGGGCGTATGCGTTTTTTCCTGAATATATTCAAGAAAAAACGCATACGCCCTTTTTGGCCAACCAAGCAACCTGGAAAGGAAAATCAGCGCTACAAAGATGTCTCGCTTCCCATCGGTTAAAAAGGCCATGCTGAAAAAAGTGTCAAAACCAGAAATGCAGGACAGGCCATGGAGAAATGGGAGCCTTGCTACACTGATGGGCGGGATGTAAATTGCCAACAGCCACTCTGGAGAAGTGTACGGTGTGTCCTGAAACATCTAAAAAACACAGCTTAGAGAGCACAGGGCACTTCCACTCATGGGGGTATAAATTGGGAAAATTAAAAATCAGCAAGACACAAGCACCCCAAAGTTTAGGGCTGCTCTGTTGACAAGGACCTCCACTTCATTCCACCTTCAATATCCCAGGAAAGAGAAAAATGGATAAAGAAGTTGTGGTCCTTATGTACAATGGAATATCACTCAGCCATGAAATCAATGTCATAAGGCTAGTAGCAGCATGATGAGTGGATTTAGGTACGACGATTCTAAGTGAAATAAGTCACACAGAAAAGGACACTTCTCATAAGGTATCACTGATAGAGGGAATGTAAAAACCGTTACACTTGAACTGAATTACAAAACAGAACGGAGTCACACATGCAGAAAACACACTATGGCTGCTTAACGGGAAAGGTGAGGTGGGGTGATACATAAAACAAGGGTTTCCAATTAGCTCAGATACCGTTCCATAAACCCAATATGTAATAGACAAGACCTACTCCTTGCTCAGAGAACTGGACTCAACACGCCCTATTCACCGCACAAGAATATATCTGACTAGTAATAATCTTAAAACCTATGTATTGATATCTCTCTGTTAGTGTGTCAAGTGGGTGTAAAGCGGCATAAACACAGCAGTGAAAAGCAGCTAAACCCCATTATAAAAATAAATTACTTTTACAAACCCATGAAACAAAGACAGTGAAAGAGAGCGAAATTCTTACACAATGCATTCAGGGGCTGTGATGCAACCTGGATTGACCATATCTAGACCCACAGCTGGATGAGACATAAGGGTGGACACTCTTGGGGCTGAGAGGTTTGGTGAGGTTGGGTGAGCAAACGCAGACCCTTTAAAGTAATACTGCGTGGTACCCAACGCATGGGGCCCAAATCTCCAGGTTCAAGGGCGTCTTCCTACCTCGAAAACATGCATGAGAAACCCAGAAGATGGTACACCGTGTGATGGGGAAAGGTTTCTAAAACGCACCTCATTTCTCATCTCCTTGTGCTCGGGTTCGCCATTCCAGCCACTTTACTAGCAATCTCCCTACTTGGAGCATCAGCACCTTTAACCTCCTGTTCCGTACAGGTTGCAATTTGTCCTGAGGATGAACGGGAAGACGTGGAACCAATGACAGACTAGCTCTTGGTGTTGGGACAGGCACAGGTCACTCTATTTTCCCATCAGGAAGAAGAATTAACCACAGGCTCAGCCTGCCCCCCGCAACCAGATCAGGGCCTGAAACCATCCTGCGCTTTTGCGGCCAGCTCCCGAAAAAGCGAGTTGTAAAATGGAGCTTCAGGGCACTGCAATTCACAAACCTGCAGAGTTATAAATGATAACTCTCGTCCACAAATATATTGAGGGAAGGCAAAGAAGAGGATTTGAAATCAAGGCAGAATTGCAGGAAACAGATTTCAGGAGGTAGATTCGAATCGCCTTTAAAGCACATGAAAAGCGGCAAAACGTTGACAATGATGCCCTTGGCCAAAAAGGGCGTATGCGTTTTTTCCTGAATATATTCAGGAAAAAACGCATACGCCCTTTTTGGCCAACCAAGCAACCTGGAAAGGCAAATCAGCGCTACAAAGAAGACTCGCTACCCATCGGTCAAAAGGGCCATGCTGAAAAAAGTCTCAAAACCAGAAATGCAGGACAGGCTATGGAGAAATGGGAGCCTTGCTACACTGATGGGCGGGATGTAAATTGCCAACAGCCACTCTGGAGAAGTGTACGGTGAGTCCTGAAACGTCTAAAAAGCAAAGCTTGGAGAGCATAGGGCACTTCCACTCATGGGGGTATAAATTGGGAAAATGAAAAATCAGCAAGACACAAGCACCCCAAAGTTTAGGGCTGCTCTGTTGACAAGGACCTCCACTTCATTCCACCTTCAATATCCCAGGAAAGAGAAAAATGGATAAAGAAGTTGTGGTCCTTATGTACAATGGAATATCACTCAGCCATGAAATCAATGTCATAAGGCAAGTAGCAGCATGATGAGTGGATTTAAGTACGACGATTCTAAGTGAAATAAGTCACACAGAAAAGGACACTTCTCATAAGGTATCACTGATAGAGGGAATGTAAAAACCGTTACACTTGAACTGAATTACAAAACAGAACAGAGTCACACATGCAGAAAACACACTATGGCTGCTTAACGGGAAAGGTGAGGTGGGGTGATACATAAAACAAGGGTTTCAAATTAGCTCAGATACCGTTCCATAAACCCAATATGTAATAGACAAGACCTACTCCTTGCTCAGAGAACTGGACTCAACACGCCCTATTCACCGCACAAGAATATATCTGACTAGTAATAATCTTAAAACCTATGTATTGATGTCCCTCTGTAAGTGAATCAAGTGGGTGTAAAGGGGCATAAACACAGCAGTGAAAATCAGGTAAACCCCATTATAAAAATAAATTACTTAAAAATCCCAAAAAACAAAGACAGTGATAGAGGGAAAATTTTTACATAATTCGTTCCGGGGCTGTGATGCAACCTGGTGTGACCATATCTAGACCCACAGCTGGATGAGAAATAAAGCTGGACACTCTTGGGGCTGAAGGTCTCTTTCCCTATTTACCAGATTAGGAACGTAGAAAGGCTGCCACCCTCTGGCCGTTACCTGCAAAAGCAGCTTTAAAACCTGTGCTAATGGTCACTTCATATGAACAAGTACTTCAGGGCTGTAAATGAAACGTGCCCTCAAAATGTCTTGAGGGAGGTAATGGCCAAAAATTTTCAAAATGTGACACTTACTTTAAGAAAACACTTTGAAGAACTGAGCTGTAATCACAGTTTGATAAATAAAAAGGGCATGCTTTAAAGCTCAATTTCAACAGATTATGGGACACATGCAAATTCAACCACAGATATGCATCAGCTCGCACCCATTAGAATAACCATCAGCAAGAAAACTACAAACAATAAATATTGAAGGTGTTTTGGAGAAATGCATACCCTCAATTTTAAGTGGGACGTAACCTGGAAAGAGCCACTAATGAGAACTGAATGGTGGTGCCTTTAAAACATACACACTGAGCTACCATATGATACAGCAAGCCCACTCCTTGGCCTATAACATAAGAAGATATAACTGGAAAGACACAGGCAAGCAAATGTGCATTGCAGCAGTATTACAATAGCCAAGACATGGAGGCAACCAGAAAGTCCATCAAGAGGTGCGTGGCCAAAGAAGAACTGGTACACGTACAGATGGAATATTAGCCAGGGAAAAAAATGAAACAATGCCATTTGCAGCAACATGTATGATTCTTGAGGTAATCAGGCAAATTGTACTAAGTCAGAAAGCAAAAGACACATATCCTATAATATCACTTATAGGTCTTAGCTAAAAATTGATACCAATGAAGATATTTCCACAGAGAAATGCAATCACAGATTCATTAAACAAACTTATGGTTCACCAAATGGAAAGGTGTGAGGATTGGATACATTAGGATATTGGGGTTAAGATAGATATAGAAACACATGTGAAATATGTAATCACCAAAGACCTACGTAATACCAAGACAAGACTACTCAACATCGTGTCATAACCTACATGGGAAAATGATCCAAAGAAGAATAGATATATGTATATGTTTAAAAGAACCACATCTTTCACACCTAGAAGAAACAAAACATTTTAATTAAATTTGCTCTGACAAAAAATAAAAATTAAATTAAAAAAAGAACAAGAAGTAATGAGACATAAACTTAAGGGGCTATTTGCTGGCACATTGCATTCTAATTTACAACCAGAACATGACTTCCATTAAGGCTCTGTCATCACTAATAAAGCAGCTTTATAAGCAATGTTGAAGGTAGCTTAAAAGAAGTCTCACTAATTATTGATAGTAACAAGGAAACAAAGAAAAGTAAAAATCTCACTGCAAAAAGTATACATAGGGTAAGGATAGTAGATCAAACACTTATTAAACTTCTGTAAAGAATAAAAGACAACAGTAGTATGTTTTTTTAAAAAGAGAGGGCCCAAATAAATCTGAAATGAAAGAGATGATGTTACAACAGACACCACAGAAATACAAAGTATCCTAAGATACACACAGGGTAACTCAGGGCTCAGACTGGACAGAGCCCACTCTCCAGTCCCCTGTACATGACTTACAGGAGCCTCAGGAACTGAGGAGGGGGTCCCTGAGGAGAGGCTCAAGATAGAATATGGTAGGCATTAACATGACTGCATTCATCTTAAACATGCCTGAACTACATTCACACGAGATGATTTTGTCCTGTATGTACATCGGCACCTCTAGTTGGAACTGCAGATCTTTGGCTTCAACACCTCTACTGACAACATTAGCGTCACCTGCTGTGGACCGTCTCCTATAGGATTTCTAGAATCACAAAACATCGAAGCTTCACAGGACCCAGAGTCTGTGCAACTCCACACAGAGTCTCAGAGTCTCAA
Source organism: Balaenoptera ricei (assembly GCF_028023285.1). Classification (NCBI taxonomy): domain Eukaryota; kingdom Metazoa; phylum Chordata; class Mammalia; order Artiodactyla; family Balaenopteridae; genus Balaenoptera; species Balaenoptera ricei. The sequence continues at coordinate 86,558 of NW_026777569.1, forward strand.
CTCCACTCAGATACTCCACTCTTGGAGGGCACACACAAAGTAGTGTGCACATCAGGACCCAGGGGAAGGAGCAGTGACCCTGTAGGAGAATGACCAGAACTACCTGCTACTTTTAGAGGGTCTCCTGCAGAGGCAGGTGGTGGCTGTGGCTGTGGCTCACCGTGAGGACAATGACACTGGCAGCAGAAGTTCTGGGAAATACTCCTTGGTGTGAGCCCTCCCAGAGTCCGCCATTAGCCCCACCAAGAGCAAGGTAGGCTCCAGGGCTGGGTCGCCTCAGGCCAAACAACCAACAGGGAGGGAACCCAGCCCCATGCATCAGCAGACAAGCGGATTAAACTTTTTATTAAAGTTTTATTTAATCCGTAGACAAGCGGATTAAAGCTCTGCCCACCAAAGCAACACCCAGCTCTACCCACCACCAGTCCCTCCCATCAGGAAGCTTGCACAAGCCTCTAAGATAGACTCATCCACCGGAGAGCAGACAGCAGAAGCAAGAAGAACTACAATTCTGCAGCCTGTGGAAGGAAAACCACATTCACAGAAAGATAGACAAAATGAAAAGGCAGAGGACTTTATACCAGATCAAGGAACAAGATAAAACCCCAGAAAAAAAATGAAATGAGGTGGAGATAGGGAACCTTCCAGAAAAAGAATTCAGAATAATGATAGTGAAGTTGAGCCAAGACCTTGGAAAAAGAAAGGAGGCAAAGATCGAGAAGATGCAAGAAATGTTTAACAAAGACCTAGAAGAATTAAGGAACAAACACCTAGAAGAATTAAAGAACAAACAAACAGAGGTGAACAATGGAATAACTGAAATGAAAAATACACTAGAAGGAATCAGTAGCAGAATAACTGTGGCAGAAGAACGGATAAGTGACCTGGAAGACAGAAAGGTGGAAATCACTGCCATGGAACAGAATAAAGAAAAAGAATGAAAATAAACGAAGATACCCCAAGAGTCCTCTGGGACAACTTTAAACGCAACAACATTCGCATTATAGGGGTCCCAGAAGGAGAAGAGAGAGAGAAAGGACCCGAGAATATATTTGAAGAGATTATGGTCAAAAACTTCCCTAGCATGGGAAAAGAAATAGCCACCCAAGTCCAGAAGCACAGAGTGTCCCAGGCAGGATAAACCAAAGGAGAAAAATGACAAGACACATAGTAATCAAATTGACAAAAATGAACGACAAAGAAAAATGATTGAAAGCAGCAAGGGAAAAATGACAAATAACATACAAGGGAACTCCCATAAGGATAACAACTGATTTCTCAGCAGAAAATCTACAAGCCAGAAGGAAGTGGCATGATAAATTTAAAGTGATGAAAGGGAAGAACCTACAACCAAGAGTACTCCACCCTGCAAAGAGCTCATTCAGATTTGATGGAGAAATCAAAAGCCTTACAGACAAGCAAAAGCTAAGAGAATTCAGCACCATGAAACCAGCTCTACACCAAATGCTAAAGGAACTTCTCTAAGTGGGAAACACAAGAGAAGAAAAGGACCCACCAAGACAAACCCATAACAATTAAGAAAATAGTAGTAGGAACATACATATCGATAATTACCTTAAACGTGAACGCACTACATGTTCCAACCAAAAGACACAGGCTCGCTGAATGGATACAAAAACAAGACCCATATATATGCTGTCTACAAGAGATCCATTTCAGACCTAGGGACACATACAGACTCAAAGTGAGGCGATGGAAAAATATATTCTATGCAAATGAAAATCAAAAGAAAGCTGGAGTAGCAATACTCATATCAGATAAAATAGACTTTAAAATAAAGAATGTTACAAGAGACGAGGAAAGGCACTACATAATGGTCAGGGGATCAATCCAAGAAGAAGATATAACAATTATAAATATATATGTACCCAAAATAGGAGCAGCTCAATGTATAAGGCAACTGCTAACAGCTATAAAAGAGGAAATCGACAGTAACACAATAATAGCGGGGGACTTTAACAGCTCACTTACACCAGTGGAGATCAGCCAGACAGAAAATTAATAAGGAAACACAAGCTTTAAATGACACAATAGACCAGATAGAGTTAATTGATATTTATAGGACATTCCATCCAAAAACAGCAGATTACACGTTCTTCTCAACTGCACACGGAACATTCTCCAGGATAGATCACATCTTGGGTCACAGATAAAGCCTCAGTAAATTTAAGAAAACTGAAATCATATCAAGCAGCTGTTCCGACCACAATGCTATGAGATTAGAAATCAATTACACGGAAAAAACCGTAAAAAACACAAACTCATGGAGGCTAAACAATACGTTACTAAATAACCAAGAGATCACTGAAGAAATCAAAGAGGAAATCAAAAACTACCTAGAGACAAATGACAACAAAAACACGATGATCCAAAACCTATGGGATGCAGCAAAAGGAGTTCTAAGAGGGAAGTTTATAGCAATACAAGCCTACCTCAAGAAACAAGAAAAATCTCAAATAAACAATCTAACCTTACACCTAGAGGAACTAGAGAAAGAAGAACAAAACCCAAAGTTAGTAGAAGGAAAGAAATCATAAAGATCAGAGCAGAAATAAATGAAATAGAAACAAAGAAAACGAAAGCAAAGATCAATAAAACTAAAAGCTGGTTCTTTGAGAAGATAAGCAAAAATGATCAACCTTTAGCCAGACTCCAGAAAAAGAGGGAGAGGACGCAAATCAACAAAATTAGAAGTGAAAAAGCAGAAGTTACAACAGACACCACAGGAATACAAAGCATCCTAAGAGACTACTACAAGCAACTCTAGGCCAATAAAATGGACAATCTGGAAGAAATGGACAAATTCTTAGAAAGGGATAACCTTCTAAGACTGAACCAGGAAGAAATAGAAAATATGAACAAACCTATCACAAGCAATGAAATTGAAACTGTGATTAAAAATCTTCCAACAAACAAAAGTCCAGAACCAGATGGCATCACAGGTGAATTCTATCAAACATTTAGAGAAGAGCTAACACCCAACCTTCTCAAATTCTTCAAAACAATTGCAGGGGAAGGAACACTCCCAAACTCATTCTATGAGACCACCATCACCCTGATACCAAAATCAGACAGAGATACTACAAGGAAAGAAAATTATAGACCAATATCACTGATGAATATAGATGTAAAAATCCTCAACAAAATACTAGCAAACAGAATCGAACAACACATGAAAAGGATCATACACCATGATCAAGTGGGGTTTATCCCAGGGATGCGAGGATTCTTCAATATACACAAATCAATGTGATACACCATATTAACAAATTGTAGAATAAAACCATATGATCATCTCAATAGATGAAGGAAAAGATTTTGAGAAAATTCAACACTCATTTACGATAAAAACTCTGCAGAGTGTGGGCCTAGAGGGAAACTACCTCAACATAATAAAGGCCATATATGACAAACCCACAGCAAACAGCATTCTCAATGGTGAAAAACTGAAAGCGTTTCCTCTAAGATCAGGAACAAGACGAGGATGTCCACTCTCACCACTGCTATTCAACATAGTTTTGGAAGTCCTAGCCATGGCAATCAGAGAAGAAAAAGAAATAAAAGGAATACAAAAAGGAAAAGAAGAAGTAAAATTGTCACTGTTTGCAGATGACATGATATCATAGAAAGAGAATCCTGAAGATGCCACCAGAAAACCACTGGAGCTAATCAATGAATTTGGTAAAGTTGCAGGATACAAAATTAATGCACAGAAATTGCTTGCATTCCTATACACTAACAATGAAAGATCAGAAAGAGAAATTAAGGAAACAATCCCATTACCACTGCAACAAAAAGAATAAAATACCTAGGAATAAACCTACCTAAGGAAGTAAAAGACCTGTACTCAGAAAACTATAAGACACTGATGAAAGAAATCAAAGATGATATAAACAGATGGAGACATATACCATGTTCTCGGATTAGAAGAATCAATATTGTGAAAATGACTATACTACCCAAAGCAATCTACAGATTCAATGCAATCCCGATCAAAATACCTTTGGCATTTTCTACAGAACAAGAAAAAAAAATCTTAAAATTTGTAGGGAGACACAAAAGACCCTGGATAGCCAAAGCAGTCTTGAGGGGGGAAAAAAAAGAGCTGGAGGAATCAGACTTCCAGACTTCAGACTATATTGCAAAGCTACAGTAATCAAGATAATATGGTACTGACACAAAAACAGAAATATAGGTCAATAGAACAGGATAGAAAGCACAGAGATAAACCCACGTACCTATGGTTCACTAATCTATGACAAAGGAGGCAAGGGTATACAATGGAGAAAAGACAGTGTCTTCAGCAAGTGGTGCTGGGAAAACTGGACAGTTACATGTAAAAGAATGAAATTAGTACACTCCCTAACACCATACACAAAAATAAACTCAAAATGGATTAGAGACCTAAATATAAGACCAGCCACTATAAAACTCTTAGAGGAAAACATAAGCAGAACAGTCTATGACATAAATCACAGCAAGATCCTTTTTGACCCACCTCCTAGAGAAATGGAAATAAAAACAAAAATAAAAAAATGGGACCGAATGAAACATAAATTCTTTTGCACAGCAAAGGAAAACATAAGCAAGATGAAAAGACAACCATCAGAATGGGAGAAAATATTTTCAAATGAAGCAAATGGCAAAGGATTAATCTCCAAAAAGCAGCTCATGTAGCTCAATATCACAAAACCAAACAACCCAATCCAAAAATGGGCAGAAGACCTAAATAGACATTTCTCCAAAGAAGATATACAGGTTGCCAACAAACACATGAAAGGATGCTGAACATCACTAATCATTAGAGAAATGCAAATCAAAACTACAGTGAGGTATCACCTCACACCAGTCAGAATGGCCATCATCAAAAAATCTACCAACAATAAATGCTGGAGAGGCATTTATTGGAGCAAAGGGAACCCTCTTGCACTGTTGGTGGGAATGTAAATTGATATAGCCACTAGGGAGAACGGTATGGGGGTTCCTTAAACACTAAAAATAGAACTACCATGCAACCCAGCAAACCCACTCCTGGACATTTACCCTGAGAAAACCATAATTCAAAAAGAGTCATGTACCACAATGTTCACTGTAGCTCTATTTACAATAGCCAGGACATGGAAGCAACCTAAGTGTCCATCAACAGATAAATGGATAAAGAAGATGTGGCACATATATACAATGGAACATTATTCAGCCATAAAAAGAAACGAAATTGAGTTATTTTTAGTGAGGTGGATGGATCTAGAGTCTGTCCTACAGAGTGAAGTAAGTCAGAAAGAGAAAAACAAATACCATATGCTAACACATATATATGGAATCTTAAAAAAAACAGTTTATGAAGAACCTAGGGGCAGGAAAGGATTAAGGACACAGACGTAGAGAAAGGACTTGAGGACATGGGGAGAGGGAAGGGTAAGCTGGGACAAAGTGAGAGAGTGGTATGGACATATATACACTACCAAATGTAAAATTGATAGCTACTGGGAAGCAGCCACATAGCACAGGGAGATCAGCTCTGTGCTTTGTGACCACCTAAAAGGGTGGGATAAGGGAGTGAGAGGGAGGTGCAAGAGGGAGGGGATATGGTGTTATATGTATACGCACAGCTGATTCACTTTTTTATACAGCAGAAACTAACACACAATTGTAAAGCAATTATACTCCAATAAAGATGTAAAAGAAAAAAAAAAAGCCCAGAGATAAACCTACACACCTATGGCCCACTAATCTATGACAAAGGAGGCAAGGGTATACAAAGGAGAAAAGACAGTCTCTTCAATAAGTGGTGCTGGGAAAAATGGACAGCTACATGTAAAAGAATGAAATTAGAACACTCCCTAACACCATACACAAAAAATAAACTCAAAATGGATTAGAGACCGAAATGTAAGACCGGACACTATAAAACTCTTAGAGGAAAACACAGGAAGCATACTCTTTGACATAAATCACAGCAAGATCTTTTTTGATCCACCTCCTAGAGTAATGGAATAAAAAAAATAAACATATGGGAGCAAATGAAACCTAAAAGCTTTTGCAAAACAAAGGAAACTACAAACAAGACGAAAAGACAACCCTCACAATGGGAGAAAATATTTGCAAACGAATCAATGGACAAAGGATTAATCTCCAATGTATATAAACAGCTCATGCAGCTCAACAGTAAAAAAACAAACAACCCAATCCAAAAATGGGCAGATGACGTAAATAGACATTTGTCCCAAGAAGACATACAGATGACCAAGAAGCACATGAAAAGCTGCTCAACATCACTAATTATTAGAGAAATATAAACCAAAACTACAATGAGGTATCACCTCACACGAGTTAGAATGGGCATCATCAGAAAATCTACAAGCAACAAATGCTGGAGAGGGTGTGGAGAAAAGGGAACCCTCTTACACTATTTGTGGGAATGTAAATTGATACAGTCACTATGGAGAACAGTATGGAGGTTCCTTAAAAGACTAAAAATAGAATTACCATATGACCCAGCAATCCCACTACTGGCCATATACCCAGAGAAAACCATAATTCAAAAAGACATATTCACCACAATATTCATTGCAGCACTGTTTACAATAGCCAGGTCATGGAAGCAACCTAAATGCCCATAGACAGACGAACAGAAAAGATGTGCTACATATATAAAATGGAATATTACTCAGCCATAAAAAGGAATGAAATTGGGTCATTTGTAGAGACGTGGATAGATCTAGAGACTGTCATACAGAGTGAAGTAAGTCAGAAAGAGAAAAACAAATATCGTATATTAACGCATACATGTGGAACCTAGAAAAATGGTAAAGATGAACCGGTTTGCAAGGCAGAAATAGAGACACAGATGTAGAGAACAAATGTATGGACACCAAGGGGGGAAAGTGGCAGGGTGGTGGTGGTGGGATGAATTGCGAGCCTGGGATTGACATATATACACTTATATGTATAAAATAGGTTACCAATAAGAGCCTGCTGTATAAAAAAATGAATAAAATAAATTCAAAAATTAAAAAATAAATAATACTTAAAAAAATAAAACAGAAAAAAAAAGTTCTGTCCTTCCCATAGACGTATTTATATGAATGAATTATTTCCATGCTTATATCCATAAATACAAAAAGAGGAATAAAACTTACCTTGAACCAAAAAAGAAAAAAAAAAAAAAACAGAACCCACTGGTCATACAGAGGAAAACCCTATCAGGGCACTTGCTCCAGGGGTAAACAATTCTGAAGTTGGTCACAGGTGGGGAATCATCTCCCATGCAGCCAGCAGCCCCCACACGAGGAGCGTCCTCATTGCAAAGCTGGGGGACCGTGAGGAGGCGTCTCTGAGTAAACGTGAGCTGAGCCCCAGGCCAGCTGCTGCTGAACTTTTCCCACCCTTCCCAGGTAAAACACCTGAATGTGTGCAAAGACTTTAAAAACTAGAGGAAGGGGCTTGGAGTCACACCAGCGACAGCACGCAGGCCGACTTGGTGCCTGCAGGCCAGCCAGGATGGTCCTGGCCCCGGGCGCTCGTCTGGAAGCTTTCCATTTCCCTGCCTGAGGTACCCCTCCTGTCCCGGCCCCCACTGCTTTTTTCCTTCCTCACCTCTGCCCGGGGAGAAATTCCAGCAGCAAGTATGGGTGACACATCCTCTTCTTTAGCAGGTGGCAGCCCGGCAACTCCTGCAGAAAGTCCAGCAGAGCCCCAGTCACACTGGGCCACTCATAGAGCCGTGGGCCCTACTCCCTCCCACCAGCCCAACCCCGAGACTGCTGACGGGGCAGAGAATATGGCGTCAGGCACAGCTGCAGAGGCTTTTGCTGCCTGGAGGGGTGTTTATATTGACCTCAACCCAGGCACACCTGGGAAGGGCTGGCCGGCCGGGTCAGGCTGCCCAGGTCAGCCAATCCTCGCCCCTCAGGGGCTCAGAGTTGCAGAAAATGGGCCTTGCTGCACCGGCCAGATCCAAGGAACAGGTGTAGGGTCCCGAGAGTCAGGATAGATAAGGGGCGGCAGCCCTGGCTTGTTTTCGAATCATTTTATCTGGTCCATGAGTGGGAGACAACTTCAAGAAGACCCTCTGCTAATGAGAGGAACCCAGGAGTCAGGGAGAGGAGGGGTGGTGGGTGGAGACAGAGGCCTGGTGCCCCGGCTGCAGTGGAAGCCCCTGGAAGACCAGGCAGAGGGAGGCCGCACAGAGTGAAGCCTAGGGTCACAGACCTGTTGGAGCTGCTGTTTGTTAGTTCAAGCTCTGCTCTGAGGTGCTCTGTGTCAGCTCTGAGTGACAGGGGTGCTGGGGGTGCTCTGCAATGAGGGCTACGTGCACGGTTCCTGTGTGCCCAGCCCTGCCGGGGTACCTGTCCACGGGAGCTCCATATCCAGGGAGGGGCCTGCCCACGAGAGCCCCGTGGGCTGCTGCGTACCTGCCCAGGTGAGCTCCATATCCTGGGAGGGGCCTGACCACAAGAGCCCCGTGGGCTGCTGGGGACCTGGTAGAGGACGCCAGGACAGTCAGTGAAGCCACAGAGGATATACATCTAGTAGTTCCTAATTCCTACACCCTGCTGGTCATTCTACCATCCACCAGGACATGGCATTCTGTATTAGACTTCAATGATGCCTTCTTCTGTATTCCATTAGTCCCAGAGTCACAAGAAATTTTGGCTGTGAGTGGCAGGACTCAACCTACAACAAAAACAATACTGCTGGGCCGTCCTGCCCCAGGGGTTCAAAAATTCCCACACCATCTTTGGGGAAACGTTAGCTAAAGACCTAAAAGATCTACCTCTGGAGAAGGGAACCCTCCTTCAATATGCAGATGACATTCTGATCACCAGCCCGACTAAGGAGGCCTCTGAACTACCTAGCCAATGAAAGATAGAAGGTGTCCAAGGAAAAGGCTCAAATATCACAAACTAAGGTGGCCTTCCTGGGCTTCATTCGCACAGAAGGTCGGAGAAGCCCACCCCAGGAAAGGGAAGAAGCCATTTGCAGCCTCACCTTTCCTGAAACTAGAAGACAGCTTAGGGGTTCCTGGGGAGACCGGGGTTTGCTGCATCTGGATCCCTAACTACAGTCTAATAGCTGGGCCTCTATATGAAACACTGAAAGGAAAAGATGATGATCCTTTTGAATAGAATCCAGAAGCGGCCTTTCAAGAATGGAAAGAGCAGTCAATTCAGACCCTGGCCCTGGACCTCCCTAAGTTAGCTAAACCCTTTGACCTTTACATTCCTGGTCCAAGGCGAATCGCCCTTGGAGTATTAGTGCAAAAACTGGGACCACTTGAAATGGAACAATGCAAGAATGCCCTCCAGGCATTGGCCAGCCACCCCATCCGACCAGGATACTGGGGGTATCTAAAAACCTGGAAATCAGCAGCCCACAAGGCCAGCTCCCTCCTAAGGGAAAAGGACGCCACTTGGTGATCCTAACCACCCACCATGCCCTGAAGTTGCAGGGATTGCTCCGTGGGCACAATGACCTCGAGTGAGGAGGCCCTCCAACACCAACCTCCAGAGAGACAACCTGGGGCAATGGGCCCCCATGACGACTCGTGTGACCATCACTTGACCTGGAGCTTCTCTCAGAAAACAACAAGAGTGTGCCCCAAAAGAGCAGACTATTGCTTACAGGACTTACTGCACCCAGAGCGGAGCTAATAAACTTGGCAGGGGAACCGTAAATAACGCTGCCACCATAGAAAAGCCTACAGACACCGCAGTGACGGCGGCCAATGAGACCGGCTGTACTCCTGGCTACTTCAAAAGGCCGTTGACTGAGTGGCCGTCATGGTCCTGGATCACCACCGGCCCTGGACTGTCTGGGAGTTGAGCAAGCAGGGCTCTGACACCTGGTGCTGTTTGTACGTTAATTCAGTGGCCTAACTGAAGAAAGCACAGACTACTGGTCAGAGCATCTAGGCTGGCAGAAACCGTCAGCCTAAGGGGGCCGAACCAATGTGGAGCAGGGTAAAACCGCCCACCCCCCCAGCGTCTCTGCACATCTCTTTCCTGGACCCTTAAAGGTCATTAGAATCTATAAAACTTCCAATGCTGGTGCTCAGGCAGACGAGCAGTGAGGGAGGAGGCCTGCGGACAATCAACCTCACCTGGAGGCTGCTGGGGAGAAGTCCTGCCCCTCCCCCCGGGTATGAGGACACCCAACTCAGCATGAAGCATTTACAGAAGACGTGTCTGCACCCTCAGCGCCCCAAGAATGAGGAATGGGACAAAAGGCAGAGGAGGGCTTTGTCACTGGCAAAGCCCATTAAAAATTCCTGGGAGATAAAAATAGAATCTGGGCAATAAAATAAAGTCTAACCATTTTTTCCTTTGTGCTTTGTCTAATTTCACTTGCTCCTAGGTTTCCACATGCAGAGGTCCCACACCCGACACTTCAGACCCGATTTCCTCGTGCAAAATGGCTGGGCCGACACCTCAGCTCGTGGGGCCCCGTGCAGACTCTGCGACATAGAGCCTGAGCTGCAGCCAACCTGGCCCTTGAGAGCTCCGCCCCCTCCCTCCCGCTGATGCTGACAGGATCCCTACACAGCAGCCCGGCCCACAACCCGCAGGGGAGCACACACTCTCACCTCTCCATTCTCTGATCAAAATATAAAGTTTTCCTTTGCTTCTGAACCAAAGTCAGTCTCGATCTGTTGGCTCCAATGACACTGGGCAGGGAGACCCTTGTTGGGGCCCACTCTGCAGGATCAGTAACAGAATTTGAGAACATTGTAACTTCAATGAACAGATGTGTGAGCCAAACTGTAATTAACATAGAGCAGTGTATAAGGCTCGTGTAAAATAAGATGTTTCTAACACTTCCATTTGATATTTCCATCACTTTATTATAAGCAAGTTCAGTGGAGGGGATTGTCTTATTTGTCAGGTCAAGAGTAGAGAAATGCAGTGATTTCTTTCCAAGGATGTACATCTAATAATCTTGGTTGAAGTTTCAACCTTGTTTTGAATGATTTTCCATTGAAAATGATACCTCTCTTTCAGCTCCTAGATTTCTGAGAAGTATAAAATCTTATATTTTTTATTAGCAAAGGGGAAAGGTGGGAGGAGGGATAAATTAACAGTTTCAGATTAACATATACACACTGCTATGTATAAAATATATCATCAACAAGGAACTACTGTATAGCACAGGGAACTATACTCAATATTTTGTAATGACCCCTGAGGGGAAATAATCTGAAAAACAATAGATATCTATATCGACATCATCTATCAACTACAGATAAAATGGAAACTAAAGGAGGCCGATGGTGAGCGTTTCTGAACCTGAAGACTTCAATCATCTAAAGTTCGGACTCTGCCTACGGCCCAAGTACCTTAATGAACACACATGTACCAGTAGCTTAAAAATTCCCCAGATTGGAGTTCGGGGAGACACTGATTTGGAAAAATCCCTTGTGTTCTCCTTACATACACGGGACCTTTCCTACAGCTAAAACATGCCTGTGACACCAGGAAGATGGAACACGGTTGGATCAGGAAGATTTTGGAAACGGCACCAAAACGCCTAATTTCCTGGTTGTTGGGTTCACCCCTCCAGCCTTTTTCCTTAAAATCTCCCCACTAGAGGATGTCAGCACCTTCAACATCCAGTTGCACAGAAATCGGAATTTGTCCAAAGGAAGAAGGGGAAGGAGGAGAAACAAGGAGAGCCAAGCCCTAGATGTTCGGAGAGGCACATGTCACTCTACTTTCCAGTCAGGAAGAAGAATTAAGCAAAGGCTTAGCCTGCCACCGGGAACCAGAGTAGGGCCAGAAGCAAACGAGCGGTTCTGCGGAAAGCTCCCAAAAAAGCGAGTTGACAAATGGAGCACAGGGGCACTGCAATTCACAAACCTGCAGAATTATAAATGATAACTCTCGTCCACAAATATATTGAGGGAAGGCAACGAAGAGGATTTGAAATCAAGGCAGAATTGCAGGAAACAGATTTCAGGAGGTAGATTCGAATCACCACTAAAGCACATGAAAAGCAGCAAAACGTCGACAATGATGCACTTGGCCAAAAAGAGAATATGCGTTTTTTTCTGAATGAATTCAGGAAAAAACCATAGGCCCTTTTTGGCCAACCAAGCAAGCCGGGAATGCAATTCAGCGCTACAAAGAAGTCTGACTTCCCATCGGTCAAAATGGCCTTCCTAAAAAAGTGTAAAACAAGAAAAGCAGGAGAGGCCAGGGAGGAAAGGGAGCCTTGCTACACTGATGGGCGGGATGTAAATTGCCAACAGCCACTCTGGAGAAGTGTACGGTGTGTCCTGAAACATCTAAAAAACACAGCTTAGAGAGCATAGGGCACTTCCACTCATGGGGGTATAAATTGGGAAAATGAAAAATCAGCAAGACACAAGCACCCCAAAGTTTAGGGCTGCTCTGTTGACAAGGACCTCCACTTCATTCCACCTTCAATATCCCAGGAAAGAGAAAAATGGATAAAGAAGTTGTGGTCCTTATGTACAATGCAATATCACTCAGCCATGAAATCAATGTCATAAGGCTAGTAGCAGCATGATGAGTGGATTTAGGTACGACGATTCTAAGTGAAATAAGTCACACAGAAAAGGACACTTCTCATAAGGTCTCACTGATAGAGGGAATGTAAAAACCGTTACACTTGAACTGAATTACAAAAGAGAACAGAGTCACACATGCAGAAAACACACTATGGCTGCTTAACGGGAAAGGTGAGGTGGCGTGATACATAAAACAATGGTTTCAAATTAGCTCAGATACCGTTCCATAAACCCAATATGTAATAGACAAGACCTACTCCTTGCTCAGAGAACTGGACTCAACACACCCTATTCACTGCACAAGAATATATCTGACTAGTAATAATCTTAAAACCTATGTATTGATATCTCTCTGTTAGTGTGTCAAGTGGGTGTAAAGCGGCATAAACACAGCAGTGAAAAGCAGCTAAACCCCATTATAAAAATAAATTACTTTTACAAACCCATGAAACAAAGACAGTGGAAGAGAGAGAAATTCTTACACAATGCGTTCAGGGGCTGTGATGCAACCTGGATAGACCATATCTAGACCCACAGCAGGATGAGACATAAGGGTGGACACTCTTGGGGCTGAGAGGTTTGGTGAGGTTGGGTGAGCAAACGCAGACCCTTTAAAGTAATACTGCGTGGTACCCATCGCATGGGTCCCAAATCTCCAGGTTCAAGGGCATCTTGCTACATCGAAAACATGCATGAGAAACCCAGAAGATGGTACACCGTGTGATGGGGAAAGGTTTCTAAAACGCACCTCATTTCTCATCTCCTTGTGCTCGGGTTCGCCATTCCAGCCACTTTACTAGCAATCTCCCTACTTGGAGCATCAGCACCTTTAACCTCCTGTTCCGTACAGGTTGCAATTTGTCCTGAGGATGAACGGGAAGACTTGGAACCAATGAGAGACTAGCTCCTGGTGTAGGGACAGGCACAGGTCACTCTATTTTCCCATCAGGAAGAAGAATTAACCACAGGCTCAGCCTGCCCCCCGGAACCAGAACAGGGCCTGAAGCCATCATGCGCTTTTGCGGCCAGCTCCCAAAAAAGCGAGTTGTAAAATGGAGCTTCAGGGCACTGCAATTCACAAACCTGCAGAGTTATAAATGATAACTCTCGTCCACAAATATATTGAGGGAAGGCAAAGAAGAGGATTTGAAATCAAGGCAGAATTGCAGGAAACAGATTTCAGGAGGTAGATTCGAATCGCCTTTAAAGCACATGAAAAGCGGCAAAACGTTGACAATGATGCCCTTGGCCAAAAAGGGCGTATGCGTTTTTTCCTGAATATATTCAGGAAAAAACGCATACGCCCTTTTTGTCCAACCAAGCAACCTGGAAAGGCAAATCAGCGCTACAAAGAAGTCTCGCTTCCCATCGGTTAAAAGGGCCATGCTGAAAAAAGTCTCAAAACCAGAAATACAGGAAAGGCCATGGAGAAATGGGAGCCGTGCTACACTGATGGGCGGGATGTAAATTGCCAACAGACACTCTGGAGAAGTGTACGGTGAGTCCTGAAACGTCTAAAAAGCAAAGCTTAGAGAGCATAGGGCACTTCCACTCATGGGGGTATAAATTGGGAAAATGAAAAATCAGCAAGACACAAGCACCCCAAAGTTTAGGGCTGCTCTCTTGACAAGGACCTCCACTTCATTCCACCTTCAATATCCCAGGAAAGAGAAAAATGGATAAAGGAGTTGTGGTCCTTATGTACAATGGAATATCACTCAGCCATGAAATCAATGTCATAAGGCTAGTAGCAGCATGATGAGTGGATTTAGGTACGACGATTCTAAGTGAAATAAGTCACACAGAAAAGGACACTTCTCATAAGGTATCACTGATAGAGGGAATGTAAAAACAGTTACACTTGAACTGAATTACAAAACAGAACAGAGTCACACATGCAGAAAACACACTATGGCTGCTTAACGGGAAAGGTGAGGTGGGATGATAAATAAAACAAGGGTTTCAAATTAGCTCAGATACCATTCCATAAACCCAATATGTAATAGACAAGACCTACTCCTTGCTCAGGGAACTGGACTCAACACACCCTATTCACCGCACAAGAATATATCTGACTAGTAATAATCTTAAAACCTATGTATTGATATCTCACTGTTAGTGTGTCAAGTGGGTGTAAAGCGGCATAAACACAGCAGTGAAAAGCAGCTAAACCCCATTATAAAAATAAATTACTTTTACAAACCCATGAAACAAAGACAGTGAAAGAGAGAGAAATTCTTACACAATGCGTTCAGGGGCTGTGATGCAACCTGGATTGACCATATCTAGACGCACAGCTGGATGAGACATAAGGGTGGACACTCTTGGGGCTGAGAGGTTTGGTGAGGTTGGGTGAGCAAACGCAGACCCTTTAAAGTAATACTGCGTGGTACCCATTGCATGGGTCCAGAATCTACAGTTTCAAGGGCATATTCCTACAGCGAAAACATGCATGAGAAAACAAAAAGATGGTACACCATGTGATGGGGAAAGGTTTCTAAAACGCACCTCATTTCTCTTCTCCTTGTGCCCGGCTTCACCATTCCAGACGCTTTACTAATAATCTCCCTACTTGGAGCATCAGCACCTTTAACCTCCTGTTCCGTACAGGTTGCAATTTGTCCTGAGGATGAACGGGTAGACGGGGAACCAGTGAGAGACTAGCTCTTGGTGTTGGGACATGCACAGGTCACTCTATTTTCCCATCAGGAAGAAGAATTAACCACAGGCTCATCCTCCCCCCCCGGAACCAGAAAAGGGCCTGAAGCCATCCTGCGCTTTTGCGGCCAGCTCCCAAAAAAGCGAGTTGTAAAATGGAGCTTCAGGGCACTGCAATTCACAAACTTGCAGAGTTATAAATGATAACTCTCGTCCACAAATATATTGAGGGAAGGCAAAGAAGAGGATTTGAAATCAAGGCAGAATTGCAGGAAACAGATTTCAGGAGGTAGATTCGAATCGCCTTTAAAGCACATGAAAAGCGGCAAAACGTTGACAATGATGCCCTTGGCCAAAAAGGGCGTATGCGTTTTTTCCTGAATATATTCAGGAAAAAACGCATACGCCCTTTTTGGCCAACCAAGCAACCTGGAAAGGCAAATCAGCGCTACAAAGAAGACTCGCTACCCATCGGTCAAAAGGGCCATGCTGAAAAATGTCTCAAAACCAGAAATGCAGGACAGGCCATGGAGAAATGGGAGCCTTGCTACACTGATGGGCGGGATGTAAATTGCCAACAGCCACTCTGGAGAAGTGTACGGTGTGTCCGGAAACATCCAAAAAACACAGCTTAGAGAGCATAGGGCACTTCCACTCATGGGGGTATAAATTGGGAAAATGAAAAATCAGCAAGACACAAGCACCCCAAAGTTTAGGGCTGCTCTCTTGACAAGGACCTCCACTTCATTCCACCTTCAATATCCCAGGAAAGAGAAAAATGGATAAAGAAGTTGTGGTCCTTATGTACAATGGAATATCACTCAGCCATGAAATCAATGTCATAAGGCTAGTAGCAGCATGATGAGTGGATTTAGGTACGACGATTCTAAGTGAAATAAGTCACACAGAAAAGGACACTTCTCATAAGGTATCACTTATAGAGGGAATGTAAAAACCGTTACACTTGAACTGAATTACAAAACAGAGCAGAGTCACACATGCAGAAAACACACTATGGCTGCTTAACGGGAAAGGTGAGGTGGGATGATAAATAAAACAAGGGTTTCAAATTAGCTCAGATACCATTCCATAAACCCAATATGTAATAGACAAGACCTACTCCTTGCTCAGGGAACTGGACTCAACACACCCTATTCACCGCACAAGAATATATCTGAATAGTAATAATCTTAAAACCTATGTATTGATATCTCACTGTTAGTGTGTCAAGTGGGTGTAAAGCGGCATAAACACAGCAGTGAAAAGCAGCTAAACCCCATTATAAAAATAAATTACTTTTACAAACCCATGAAACAAAGACAGTGGAAGAGAGAGAAATTCTTACACAATGCGTTCAGGGGCTGTGATGCAACCTGGATTGACCATATCTAGACCCACAGCTGGATGAGACATAAGGGTGGACACTCTTGGGGCTGAGAGGTTTGGTGAGGTTGGGTGAGCAAACGCAGACCCTTTAAAGTAATACTGCGTGGTACCCATCGCATGGGTCCCAAATCTCCAGGTTTAAGGGCATCTTCCTACATCGAAAACATGCATGAGAAAACAAAATGATGGTACACCATGTGATGGGGAAAGGTTTCTAAAACGCACCTCATTTCTCTTCTCCTTGTGCCCGGGTTCGCCATTCCAGCCGCTTTACTAACAATCTCCCTACTTGGAGCATCAGCACCTTTAACCTCCTGTTCCGTACAGGTTGCAATTTGTCCTGAGGATGAACGGGTAGACGGGGAACCAGTGAGAGACTAGCTCTTGGTGTTGGGACAGGCACAGGTCACTCTATTTTCCCATCAGGAAGAAGAATTAACCACAGGCTCATCCTCCCCCCCGGAACCAGAACAGGGCCTGAAGCCATCCTGCGCTTTTGCGGCCAGCTCCCAAAAAAGCGAGTTGTAAAATGGAGCTTCAGGGCACTGCAATTCACAAACCTGCAGAGTTATAAATGATAACTCTCGTCCACAAATATATTGAGGGAAGGCAAAGAAGAGGATTTGAAATCAAGGCAGAATTGCAGGAAACAGATTTCAGGAGGTAGATTCGAATCGCCTTTAAAGCACATGAAAAGCGGCAAAACGTTGACAATGATGCCCTTGGCCAAAAAGGGCGTATGCGTTTTTTCCTGAATATATTCAGGAAAAAACGCATACGCCCTTTTTGGCCAACCAAGCAACCTGGAAAGGCAAATCAGCGCTACAAAGAAGACTCGCTACCCATCGGTCAAAAGGGCCATGCTGAAAAAAGTCTCAAAACCAGAAATGCAGGACAGGCCATGGAGAAATGGGAGCCTTGCTACACTGATGGGCGGGATGTAAATTGCCAACAGCCACTCTGGAGAAGTGTACGGTGTGTCCTGAAACATCTAAAAAACACAGCTTAGAGAGCATAGGGCACTTCCACTCATGGGGGTATAAATTGGGAAAATGAAAAATCAGCAAGACACAAGCACCCCAAAGTTTAGGGCTGCTCTGTTGACAAGGACCTCCACTTCATTCCACCTTCAATATCCCAGGAAAGAGAAAAATGGATAAAGAAGTTGTGGTCCTTATGTACAATGGAATATCACTCAGCCATGAAATCAATGTCATAAGGCTAGTAGCAGCATGATGAGTGGATTTAGGTACGACGATTCTAAGTGAAATAAGTCACACAGAAAAGGGCACTTCTCATAAGGTATCACTTATAGAGGGAATGTAAAAACCGTTACACTTGAACTGAATTACAAAACAGAACAGAGTCACACATGCAGAAAACACACTATGGCTGCTTAACGGGAAAGGTGAGATGGGGTGATACATAAAACAAGGGTTTCAAATTAGCTCAGATACCGTTCCATAAACCCAATATGTAATAGACAAGACCTACTCCTTGCTCAGAGAACTGGACTCAACACACCCTATTCACCGCACAAGGATATATCTGACTAGTAATAATCTTAAAACCTATGTATTGATATCTCTCTGTTAGTGTGTCAAATGGGTGTAAAGCGGCATAAACACAGCAGTGAAAAGCAGCTAAACCCCATTATAAAAATAAATTACTTCGAAATACCATGAAACAAAGACAGTGAAAGAGAGAGAAATTCTTACACAATGCGTTCAGGGGCTGTGATGCAACCTGGATTGACCATATCTAGACCCACAGCTGGATGAGACATAAGGGTGGACACTCTTGGGGCTGAGAGGTTTGGTGAGGTTGGGTGAGCAAACGCAGACCCTTTAAAGTAATACTGCGTGGTACCCATCGCATGGGTCCCAAATCTCCAGGTTTAAGGGCATCTTCCTACATCGAAAACATGCATGAGAAAACAAAACGATGGTACACCATGTGATGGGGAAAGGTTTCTAAAACGCACCTCATTTCTCTTCTCCTTGTGCCCGGGTTCGCCATTCCAGCCGCTTTACTAACAATCTCCCTACTTGGAGCATCAGCACCTTTAACCTCCTGTTCCGTACAGGTTGCAATTTGTCCTGAGGATGAACGGGTAGACGGGGAACCAGTGAGAGACTAGCTCTTGGTGTTGGGACAGGCACAGGTCACTCTATTTTCCCATCAGGAAGAAGAATTAACCACAGGCTCATCCTCCCCCCCGGAACCAGAACAGGGCCTGAAGCCATCCTGCGCTTTTGCGGCCAGCTCCCAAAAAAGCGAGTTGTAAAATGGAGCTTCAGGGCACTGCAATTCACAAACCTGCAGAGTTATAAATGATAACTCTCG
The DNA here is from genome assembly GCF_028023285.1 of Balaenoptera ricei. Taxonomy (NCBI): domain Eukaryota; kingdom Metazoa; phylum Chordata; class Mammalia; order Artiodactyla; family Balaenopteridae; genus Balaenoptera; species Balaenoptera ricei. The sequence continues at coordinate 105,498 of NW_026777569.1, forward strand.
TCCACAAATATATTGAGGGAAGGCAAAGAAGAGGATTTGAAATCAAGGCAGAATTGCAGGAAACAGATTTCAGGAGGTAGATTCGAATCGCCTTTAAAGCACATGAAAAGCGGCAAAACGTTGACAATGATGCCCTTGGCCAAAAAGGGCGTATGCGTTTTTTCCTGAATATATTCAGGAAAAAACGCATACGCCCTTTTTGGCCAACCAAGCAACCTGGAAAGGCAAATCAGCGCTACAAAGAAGACTCGCTACCCATCGGTCAAAAGGGCCATGCTGAAAAAAGTCTCAAAACCAGAAATGCAGGACAGGCCATGGAGAAATGGGAGCCTTGCTACACTGATGGGCGGGATGTAAATTGCCAACAGCCACTCTGGAGAAGTGTACGGTGTGTCCTGAAACATCTAAAAAACACAGCTTAGAGAGCATAGGGCACTTCCACTCATGGGGGTATAAATTGGGAAAATGAAAAATCAGCAAGACACAAGCACCCCAAAGTTTAGGGCTGCTCTGTTGACAAGGACCTCCACTTCATTCCACCTTCAATATCCCAGGAAAGAGAAAAATGGATAAAGAAGTTGTGGTCCTTATGTACAATGCAATATCACTCAGCCATGAAATCAATGTCATAAGGCTAGTAGCAGCATGATGAGTGGATTTAGGTACGACGATTCTAAGTGAAATAAGTCACACAGAAAAGGACACTTCTCATAAGGCATCACTTATAGAGGGAATGTAAAAACCGTTACACTTGAACTGAATTACAAAACAGAACAGAGTCACACATGCAGAAAACACACTATGGCTGCTTAACGGGAAAGGTGAGGTGGGGTGATACATAAAACAAGGGTTTCAAATTAGCTCAGATACCGTTCCATAAACCCAATATGTAATAGACAAGACCTACTCCTTGCTCAGAGAACTGGACTCAACACACCCTATTCACCGCACAAGAATATATCTGAGTAGTAATAATCTTAAAACCTATGTATTGATATCTCTCTGTTAGTGTGTCAAGTGGGTGTAAAGCGGCATAAACACAGCAGTGAAAAGCAGCTAAACCCCATTATAAAAATAAATTACTTTTACAAACCCATGAAACAAAGACAGTGAAAGAGAGAGAAATTCTTACACAATGCGTTCAGGGGCTGTGATGCAACCTGGATTGACCATATCTAGACCCACAGCTGGATGAGACATAAGGGTGGACACTCTTGGGGCTGAGAGGTTTGGTGAGGTTGGGTGAGCAAACGCAGACCCTTTAAAGTAATACTGCGTGGTACCCATCGCATGGGTCCCAAATCTCCAGGTTTAAGGGCATATTCCTACATCGAAAACATGCATGAGAAAACAAAACGATGGTACACCATGTGATGGGGAAAGGTTTCTAAAACGCACCTCATTTCTCTTCTCCTTGTGCCCGGGTTCGCCATTCCAGCCTCTTTACTAACAATCTCCCTACTTGGAGCATCAGCACCTTTAACCTCCTGTTCCGTACATGTTGCAATTTGTCCTGAGGATGAACGGGTAGACGGGGAACCAGTGAGAGACTAGCTCTTGGTGTTGGGACAGGCACAGGTCACTCTATTTTCCCATCAGGAAGAAGAATTAACCACAGGCTCAGCCTGCCCCCCGGAACCAGAACAGGGCCTGAAGCCATCCTGCGCTTTTGCGGCCAGCTCCCTAAAAAGCGAGTTGTAAAATGGAGCTTCAGGGCACTGCAATTCACAAACCTGCAGAGTTATAAATGATAACTCTCGTCCACAAATATATTGAGGGAAGGCAAAGAAGAGGATTTGAAATCAAGGCAGAATTGCAGGAAACAGATTTCAGGAGGTAGATTCGAATCGCCTTTAAAGCACATGAAAAGCGGCAAAACGTTGACAATGATGCCCTTGGCCAAAAAGGGCGTATGCGTTTTTTCCTGAATATATTCAGGAAAAAACGCATACGCCCTTTTTGTCCAACCAAGCAACCTGGAAAGGCAAATCAGCGCTACAAAGAAGACTCGCTACCCATCGGTCAAAAGGGCCATGCTGAAAAAAGTCTCAAAACCAGAAATGCAGGACAGGCCATGGAGAAATGGGAGCCTTGCTACACTGATGGGCGGGATGTAAATTGCCAACAGCCACTCTGGAGAAGTGTACGGTGTGTCCTGAAACATCTAAAAAACACAGCTTAGAGAGCATAGGGCACTTCCACTCATGGGGGTATAAATTGGGAAAATGAAAAATCAGCAAGACACAAGCATCCCAAAGTTTAGGGCTGCTCTGTTGACAAGGACCTCCACTTCATTCCACCTTCAATATCCCAGGAAAGAGAAAAATGGATAAAGAAGTTGTGGTCCTTATGTACAATGGAATATCACTCAGCCATGAAATCAATGTCATAAGGCTAGTAGCAGCATGATGAGGAGATTTAGGTACGACGATTCTAAGTGAAATAAGTCACACAGAAAAGGACACTTCTCATAAGGTATCACTTATAGAGGGAATGTAAAAACCGTTACACTTGAACTGAATTACAAAACAGAACGGAGTCACACATGCAGAAAACACACTATGGCTGCTTAACGGGAAAAGTGAGGTGGGGTGATACATAAAACAAGGGTTTCAAATTAGCTCAGATACCGTTCCATAAACCCAATATGTAATAGACAAGACGTACTCCTTGCTCAGAGAACGGCACTCAACACACCCTATTCACCGCACAAGAATATATCTGACTAGTAATAATCTTAAAACCTATGTATTGATATCTCTCTGTTAGTGTGTCAAGTGGGTATAAAGCGGCATAAACACAGCAGTGAAAAGCAGCTAAACCCCATTATAAAAATAAATTACTTTTACAAACCCATGAAACAAAGACAGTGGAAGAGAGAGAAATTCTTACACAATGCGTTCAGGGGCTGTGATGCAACCTGGATTGACCATATCTAGACCCACACCTGGATGAGACATAAGGGTGGACACTCTTGGGGCTGAGAGGTTTGGTGAGGTTGGGTGAGCAAACGCAGACCCTTTAAAGTAATACTGCGTGGTACCCATCGCATGGGTCCCAAATCTCCAGGTTCAAGGGCATCTTCCTACATCGAAAACATGCATGAGAAAACAAAAAGATGGTACACCATGTGATGGGGAAAGGTTTCTAAAACGCACCTCATTTCTCTTCTCCTTGGGCCCGGGTTCGCCATTCCAGCCGCTTTACTAATAATCTCCCTACTTGGAGCATCAGCACCTTTAACCTCCTGTTCCGTACAGGTTGCAATTTGTCCTGAGGATGAACGGGTAGACGGGGAACTAGTGAGAGACTAGCTCTTGGTGTTGGGACAGGCACAGGTCACTCTATTTTCCCATCAGGAAGAAGAATTAACCACGGGCTCATCCTCCCCCCTGGAACCAGAACAGGGCCTGAAGCCATCCTGCGCTTTTGCGGCCAGCTCCCAAAAAAGCGAGTTGTAAAATGGAGCTTCAGGGCACTGCAATTCACAAACCTGCAGAGTTATAAATGATAACTCTCGTCCACAAATATATTGAGGGAAGGCAAAGAAGAGGATTTGAAATCAAGGCAGAATTGCAGGAAACAGATTTCAGGAGGTAGATTCGAATCGCCTTTAAAGCACATGAAAAGCGGCAAAACGTTGACAATGATGCCCTTGGCCAAAAAGGGCGTATGCGTTTTTTCCTGAATATATTCAGGAAAAAACGCATACGCCCTTTTTGTCCAACCAAGCAACCTGGAAAGGCAAATCAGCGCTACAAAGAAGACTCGCTACCCATCGGTCAAAAGGGCCATGCTGAAAAAAGTCTCAAAACCAGAAATGCAGGACAGGCCATGGAGAAATGGGAGCCTTGCTACACTGATGGGCGGGATGTAAATTACCAACAGCCACTCTGGAGAAGAGTACGGTGTGTCCTGAAACATCTAAAAAACACAGCTTAGAGAGCATAGGGCACTTCCACTCATGGGGGTATAAATTGGGAAAATGAAAAATCAGCAAGACACAAGCACCCCAAAGTTTAGGGTTGCTCTCTTGACAAGGACCTCCACTTCATTCCACCTTAAATATCCCAGGAAAGAGCAAAATGGATAAAGGAGTTGTGGTCCTTATGTACAATGGAATATCACTCAGCCATGAAATCAATGTCATAAGGCTAGTAGCAGCATGATGAGTGGATTTAGGTACGACGATTCTAAGTGAAATAAGTCACACAGAAAAGGACACTTCTCATAAGGTATCACTGATAGAGAGAATGGAAAATCCGTTACACTTGAACTGAATTACAAAACAGAACAGAGTCACACAGGCAGAAAACACACTATGGCTGCTTAACGGGAAAGGTGAGGTGGGGTGATACATAAAACAAGGGTTTCAAATTAGCTCAGATACCGTTCCATAAACCCAATATGTAATAGACAAGACCTACTCCTTGCTCAGAGAACTGGACTCAACACGCCCTATTCACCGCACAAGAATATATCTGACTAGTAATAATCTTAAAACATATGTACTGATATCTCTCTGTTAGTGCGTCAAGTGGGTGTAAAGCGGCATAAACACAGCAATGAAAAGCAGCTAAACCCCATTATAAAAATAAATTACTTTGAAAAACCCATGAAACAAAGAGAGTGAAAGAGAGCGAAATTCTTACACAATGCGTTCAGGGGCTGTGATGCAACCTGGATTGACCATATCTAGACCCACAGCTGGATGAGACAAAAGGTTGGACACTCTTGGGGCTGAGAGGTTTGCTGAGGTTGGGTGAGCAAACGCAGACACTTTAAAGTAATACTGCCTGGTACCCATCGCATGGGTCCCAAATCTCCAGGTTCAAGGGCATCTTGCTACATCGAAAACATGCATGAGAAACCCAGAAGATGGTACACCGTGTGAAGGGGAAAGGTTTCTAAAACGCACCTCATTTCTCATCTCCTTGTGCTCGGGTGCGCCATTTCAGCCGCTTTACTAGCAATCTCCCTAGTTGGAGCATCAGCACCTTTAACCTCCTGTTCCGTACAGGTTGCAATTTGTCCTGAGGATGAACGGGAAGACTTGGAACCAATGAGAGACTAGCTCTTGGTGTAGGGACAGGCACAGGTCACTCTATTTTCCCATCAGGAAGAAGAATTAACCACAGGCTCAGCCTGCCCCGCGGAACCAGAACAGGTCCTGAAGCCATCCTGCGCTTTTGCGGCCAGCTCCCTAAAAAGCGAGTTGTAAAATGGAGCTTCAGGGCACTGCAATTCACAAACCTGCAGAGTTATAAATGATAACTCTCGTCCACAAATATATTGAGGGAAGGCAAAGAAGAGGATTTGAAATCAAGGCAGAATTGCAGGAAACAGATTTCAGGAGGTAGATTCGAATCGCCTTTAAAGCACATGAAAAGCGGCAAAACGTTGACAATGATGCCATTGGCCAAAAAGGGCGTATGCGTTTTTTCCTGAATATATTCAAGAAAAAACGCATACGCCCTTTTTGGCCAACCAAGCAACCTGGAAAGGAAAATCAGCGCTACAAAGATGTCTCGCTTCCCATCGGTTAAAAAGGCCATGCTGAAAAAAGTGTCAAAACCAGAAATGCAGGACAGGCCATGGAGAAATGGGAGCCTTGCTACACTGATGGGCGGGATGTAAATTGCCAACAGCCACTCTGGAGAAGTGTACGGTGTGTCCTGAAACATCTAAAAAACACAGCTTAGAGAGCACAGGGCACTTCCACTCATGGGGGTATAAATTGGGAAAATTAAAAATCAGCAAGACACAAGCACCCCAAAGTTTAGGGCTGCTCTGTTGACAAGGACCTCCACTTCATTCCACCTTCAATATCCCAGGAAAGAGAAAAATGGATAAAGAAGTTGTGGTCCTTATGTACAATGGAATATCACTCAGCCATGAAATCAATGTCATAAGGCTAGTAGCAGCATGATGAGTGGATTTAGGTACGACGATTCTAAGTGAAATAAGTCACACAGAAAAGGACACTTCTCATAAGGTATCACTGATAGAGGGAATGTAAAAACCGTTACACTTGAACTGAATTACAAAACAGAACGGAGTCACACATGCAGAAAACACACTATGGCTGCTTAACGGGAAAGGTGAGGTGGGGTGATACATAAAACAAGGGTTTCCAATTAGCTCAGATACCGTTCCATAAACCCAATATGTAATAGACAAGACCTACTCCTTGCTCAGAGAACTGGACTCAACACGCCCTATTCACCGCACAAGAATATATCTGACTAGTAATAATCTTAAAACCTATGTATTGATATCTCTCTGTTAGTGTGTCAAGTGGGTGTAAAGCGGCATAAACACAGCAGTGAAAAGCAGCTAAACCCCATTATAAAAATAAATTACTTTTACAAACCCATGAAACAAAGACAGTGAAAGAGAGCGAAATTCTTACACAATGCATTCAGGGGCTGTGATGCAACCTGGATTGACCATATCTAGACCCACAGCTGGATGAGACATAAGGGTGGACACTCTTGGGGCTGAGAGGTTTGGTGAGGTTGGGTGAGCAAACGCAGACCCTTTAAAGTAATACTGCGTGGTACCCAACGCATGGGGCCCAAATCTCCAGGTTCAAGGGCGTCTTCCTACCTCGAAAACATGCATGAGAAACCCAGAAGATGGTACACCGTGTGATGGGGAAAGGTTTCTAAAACGCACCTCATTTCTCATCTCCTTGTGCTCGGGTTCGCCATTCCAGCCACTTTACTAGCAATCTCCCTACTTGGAGCATCAGCACCTTTAACCTCCTGTTCCGTACAGGTTGCAATTTGTCCTGAGGATGAACGGGAAGACGTGGAACCAATGACAGACTAGCTCTTGGTGTTGGGACAGGCACAGGTCACTCTATTTTCCCATCAGGAAGAAGAATTAACCACAGGCTCAGCCTGCCCCCCGCAACCAGATCAGGGCCTGAAACCATCCTGCGCTTTTGCGGCCAGCTCCCGAAAAAGCGAGTTGTAAAATGGAGCTTCAGGGCACTGCAATTCACAAACCTGCAGAGTTATAAATGATAACTCTCGTCCACAAATATATTGAGGGAAGGCAAAGAAGAGGATTTGAAATCAAGGCAGAATTGCAGGAAACAGATTTCAGGAGGTAGATTCGAATCGCCTTTAAAGCACATGAAAAGCGGCAAAACGTTGACAATGATGCCCTTGGCCAAAAAGGGCGTATGCGTTTTTTCCTGAATATATTCAGGAAAAAACGCATACGCCCTTTTTGGCCAACCAAGCAACCTGGAAAGGCAAATCAGCGCTACAAAGAAGACTCGCTACCCATCGGTCAAAAGGGCCATGCTGAAAAAAGTCTCAAAACCAGAAATGCAGGACAGGCTATGGAGAAATGGGAGCCTTGCTACACTGATGGGCGGGATGTAAATTGCCAACAGCCACTCTGGAGAAGTGTACGGTGAGTCCTGAAACGTCTAAAAAGCAAAGCTTGGAGAGCATAGGGCACTTCCACTCATGGGGGTATAAATTGGGAAAATGAAAAATCAGCAAGACACAAGCACCCCAAAGTTTAGGGCTGCTCTGTTGACAAGGACCTCCACTTCATTCCACCTTCAATATCCCAGGAAAGAGAAAAATGGATAAAGAAGTTGTGGTCCTTATGTACAATGGAATATCACTCAGCCATGAAATCAATGTCATAAGGCAAGTAGCAGCATGATGAGTGGATTTAAGTACGACGATTCTAAGTGAAATAAGTCACACAGAAAAGGACACTTCTCATAAGGTATCACTGATAGAGGGAATGTAAAAACCGTTACACTTGAACTGAATTACAAAACAGAACAGAGTCACACATGCAGAAAACACACTATGGCTGCTTAACGGGAAAGGTGAGGTGGGGTGATACATAAAACAAGGGTTTCAAATTAGCTCAGATACCGTTCCATAAACCCAATATGTAATAGACAAGACCTACTCCTTGCTCAGAGAACTGGACTCAACACGCCCTATTCACCGCACAAGAATATATCTGACTAGTAATAATCTTAAAACCTATGTATTGATGTCCCTCTGTAAGTGAATCAAGTGGGTGTAAAGGGGCATAAACACAGCAGTGAAAATCAGGTAAACCCCATTATAAAAATAAATTACTTAAAAATCCCAAAAAACAAAGACAGTGATAGAGGGAAAATTTTTACATAATTCGTTCCGGGGCTGTGATGCAACCTGGTGTGACCATATCTAGACCCACAGCTGGATGAGAAATAAAGCTGGACACTCTTGGGGCTGAAGGTCTCTTTCCCTATTTACCAGATTAGGAACGTAGAAAGGCTGCCACCCTCTGGCCGTTACCTGCAAAAGCAGCTTTAAAACCTGTGCTAATGGTCACTTCATATGAACAAGTACTTCAGGGCTGTAAATGAAACGTGCCCTCAAAATGTCTTGAGGGAGGTAATGGCCAAAAATTTTCAAAATGTGACACTTACTTTAAGAAAACACTTTGAAGAACTGAGCTGTAATCACAGTTTGATAAATAAAAAGGGCATGCTTTAAAGCTCAATTTCAACAGATTATGGGACACATGCAAATTCAACCACAGATATGCATCAGCTCGCACCCATTAGAATAACCATCAGCAAGAAAACTACAAACAATAAATATTGAAGGTGTTTTGGAGAAATGCATACCCTCAATTTTAAGTGGGACGTAACCTGGAAAGAGCCACTAATGAGAACTGAATGGTGGTGCCTTTAAAACATACACACTGAGCTACCATATGATACAGCAAGCCCACTCCTTGGCCTATAACATAAGAAGATATAACTGGAAAGACACAGGCAAGCAAATGTGCATTGCAGCAGTATTACAATAGCCAAGACATGGAGGCAACCAGAAAGTCCATCAAGAGGTGCGTGGCCAAAGAAGAACTGGTACACGTACAGATGGAATATTAGCCAGGGAAAAAAATGAAACAATGCCATTTGCAGCAACATGTATGATTCTTGAGGTAATCAGGCAAATTGTACTAAGTCAGAAAGCAAAAGACACATATCCTATAATATCACTTATAGGTCTTAGCTAAAAATTGATACCAATGAAGATATTTCCACAGAGAAATGCAATCACAGATTCATTAAACAAACTTATGGTTCACCAAATGGAAAGGTGTGAGGATTGGATACATTAGGATATTGGGGTTAAGATAGATATAGAAACACATGTGAAATATGTAATCACCAAAGACCTACGTAATACCAAGACAAGACTACTCAACATCGTGTCATAACCTACATGGGAAAATGATCCAAAGAAGAATAGATATATGTATATGTTTAAAAGAACCACATCTTTCACACCTAGAAGAAACAAAACATTTTAATTAAATTTGCTCTGACAAAAAATAAAAATTAAATTAAAAAAAGAACAAGAAGTAATGAGACATAAACTTAAGGGGCTATTTGCTGGCACATTGCATTCTAATTTACAACCAGAACATGACTTCCATTAAGGCTCTGTCATCACTAATAAAGCAGCTTTATAAGCAATGTTGAAGGTAGCTTAAAAGAAGTCTCACTAATTATTGATAGTAACAAGGAAACAAAGAAAAGTAAAAATCTCACTGCAAAAAGTATACATAGGGTAAGGATAGTAGATCAAACACTTATTAAACTTCTGTAAAGAATAAAAGACAACAGTAGTATGTTTTTTTAAAAAGAGAGGGCCCAAATAAATCTGAAATGAAAGAGATGATGTTACAACAGACACCACAGAAATACAAAGTATCCTAAGATACACACAGGGTAACTCAGGGCTCAGACTGGACAGAGCCCACTCTCCAGTCCCCTGTACATGACTTACAGGAGCCTCAGGAACTGAGGAGGGGGTCCCTGAGGAGAGGCTCAAGATAGAATATGGTAGGCATTAACATGACTGCATTCATCTTAAACATGCCTGAACTACATTCACACGAGATGATTTTGTCCTGTATGTACATCGGCACCTCTAGTTGGAACTGCAGATCTTTGGCTTCAACACCTCTACTGACAACATTAGCGTCACCTGCTGTGGACCGTCTCCTATAGGATTTCTAGAATCACAAAACATCGAAGCTTCACAGGACCCAGAGTCTGTGCAACTCCACACAGAGTCTCAGAGTCTCAACTCCACTCAGATACTCCACTCTTGGAGGGCACACACAAAGTAGTGTGCACATCAGGACCCAGGGGAAGGAGCAGTGACCCTGTAGGAGAATGACCAGAACTACCTGCTACTTTTAGAGGGTCTCCTGCAGAGGCAGGTGGTGGCTGTGGCTGTGGCTCACCGTGAGGACAATGACACTGGCAGCAGAAGTTCTGGGAAATACTCCTTGGTGTGAGCCCTCCCAGAGTCCGCCATTAGCCCCACCAAGAGCAAGGTAGGCTCCAGGGCTGGGTCGCCTCAGGCCAAACAACCAACAGGGAGGGAACCCAGCCCCATGCATCAGCAGACAAGCGGATTAAACTTTTTATTAAAGTTTTATTTAATCCGTAGACAAGCGGATTAAAGCTCTGCCCACCAAAGCAACACCCAGCTCTACCCACCACCAGTCCCTCCCATCAGGAAGCTTGCACAAGCCTCTAAGATAGACTCATCCACCGGAGAGCAGACAGCAGAAGCAAGAAGAACTACAATTCTGCAGCCTGTGGAAGGAAAACCACATTCACAGAAAGATAGACAAAATGAAAAGGCAGAGGACTTTATACCAGATCAAGGAACAAGATAAAACCCCAGAAAAAAAATGAAATGAGGTGGAGATAGGGAACCTTCCAGAAAAAGAATTCAGAATAATGATAGTGAAGTTGAGCCAAGACCTTGGAAAAAGAAAGGAGGCAAAGATCGAGAAGATGCAAGAAATGTTTAACAAAGACCTAGAAGAATTAAGGAACAAACACCTAGAAGAATTAAAGAACAAACAAACAGAGGTGAACAATGGAATAACTGAAATGAAAAATACACTAGAAGGAATCAGTAGCAGAATAACTGTGGCAGAAGAACGGATAAGTGACCTGGAAGACAGAAAGGTGGAAATCACTGCCATGGAACAGAATAAAGAAAAAGAATGAAAATAAACGAAGATACCCCAAGAGTCCTCTGGGACAACTTTAAACGCAACAACATTCGCATTATAGGGGTCCCAGAAGGAGAAGAGAGAGAGAAAGGACCCGAGAATATATTTGAAGAGATTATGGTCAAAAACTTCCCTAGCATGGGAAAAGAAATAGCCACCCAAGTCCAGAAGCACAGAGTGTCCCAGGCAGGATAAACCAAAGGAGAAAAATGACAAGACACATAGTAATCAAATTGACAAAAATGAACGACAAAGAAAAATGATTGAAAGCAGCAAGGGAAAAATGACAAATAACATACAAGGGAACTCCCATAAGGATAACAACTGATTTCTCAGCAGAAAATCTACAAGCCAGAAGGAAGTGGCATGATAAATTTAAAGTGATGAAAGGGAAGAACCTACAACCAAGAGTACTCCACCCTGCAAAGAGCTCATTCAGATTTGATGGAGAAATCAAAAGCCTTACAGACAAGCAAAAGCTAAGAGAATTCAGCACCATGAAACCAGCTCTACACCAAATGCTAAAGGAACTTCTCTAAGTGGGAAACACAAGAGAAGAAAAGGACCCACCAAGACAAACCCATAACAATTAAGAAAATAGTAGTAGGAACATACATATCGATAATTACCTTAAACGTGAACGCACTACATGTTCCAACCAAAAGACACAGGCTCGCTGAATGGATACAAAAACAAGACCCATATATATGCTGTCTACAAGAGATCCATTTCAGACCTAGGGACACATACAGACTCAAAGTGAGGCGATGGAAAAATATATTCTATGCAAATGAAAATCAAAAGAAAGCTGGAGTAGCAATACTCATATCAGATAAAATAGACTTTAAAATAAAGAATGTTACAAGAGACGAGGAAAGGCACTACATAATGGTCAGGGGATCAATCCAAGAAGAAGATATAACAATTATAAATATATATGTACCCAAAATAGGAGCAGCTCAATGTATAAGGCAACTGCTAACAGCTATAAAAGAGGAAATCGACAGTAACACAATAATAGCGGGGGACTTTAACAGCTCACTTACACCAGTGGAGATCAGCCAGACAGAAAATTAATAAGGAAACACAAGCTTTAAATGACACAATAGACCAGATAGAGTTAATTGATATTTATAGGACATTCCATCCAAAAACAGCAGATTACACGTTCTTCTCAACTGCACACGGAACATTCTCCAGGATAGATCACATCTTGGGTCACAGATAAAGCCTCAGTAAATTTAAGAAAACTGAAATCATATCAAGCAGCTGTTCCGACCACAATGCTATGAGATTAGAAATCAATTACACGGAAAAAACCGTAAAAAACACAAACTCATGGAGGCTAAACAATACGTTACTAAATAACCAAGAGATCACTGAAGAAATCAAAGAGGAAATCAAAAACTACCTAGAGACAAATGACAACAAAAACACGATGATCCAAAACCTATGGGATGCAGCAAAAGGAGTTCTAAGAGGGAAGTTTATAGCAATACAAGCCTACCTCAAGAAACAAGAAAAATCTCAAATAAACAATCTAACCTTACACCTAGAGGAACTAGAGAAAGAAGAACAAAACCCAAAGTTAGTAGAAGGAAAGAAATCATAAAGATCAGAGCAGAAATAAATGAAATAGAAACAAAGAAAACGAAAGCAAAGATCAATAAAACTAAAAGCTGGTTCTTTGAGAAGATAAGCAAAAATGATCAACCTTTAGCCAGACTCCAGAAAAAGAGGGAGAGGACGCAAATCAACAAAATTAGAAGTGAAAAAGCAGAAGTTACAACAGACACCACAGGAATACAAAGCATCCTAAGAGACTACTACAAGCAACTCTAGGCCAATAAAATGGACAATCTGGAAGAAATGGACAAATTCTTAGAAAGGGATAACCTTCTAAGACTGAACCAGGAAGAAATAGAAAATATGAACAAACCTATCACAAGCAATGAAATTGAAACTGTGATTAAAAATCTTCCAACAAACAAAAGTCCAGAACCAGATGGCATCACAGGTGAATTCTATCAAACATTTAGAGAAGAGCTAACACCCAACCTTCTCAAATTCTTCAAAACAATTGCAGGGGAAGGAACACTCCCAAACTCATTCTATGAGACCACCATCACCCTGATACCAAAATCAGACAGAGATACTACAAGGAAAGAAAATTATAGACCAATATCACTGATGAATATAGATGTAAAAATCCTCAACAAAATACTAGCAAACAGAATCGAACAACACATGAAAAGGATCATACACCATGATCAAGTGGGGTTTATCCCAGGGATGCGAGGATTCTTCAATATACACAAATCAATGTGATACACCATATTAACAAATTGTAGAATAAAACCATATGATCATCTCAATAGATGAAGGAAAAGATTTTGAGAAAATTCAACACTCATTTACGATAAAAACTCTGCAGAGTGTGGGCCTAGAGGGAAACTACCTCAACATAATAAAGGCCATATATGACAAACCCACAGCAAACAGCATTCTCAATGGTGAAAAACTGAAAGCGTTTCCTCTAAGATCAGGAACAAGACGAGGATGTCCACTCTCACCACTGCTATTCAACATAGTTTTGGAAGTCCTAGCCATGGCAATCAGAGAAGAAAAAGAAATAAAAGGAATACAAAAAGGAAAAGAAGAAGTAAAATTGTCACTGTTTGCAGATGACATGATATCATAGAAAGAGAATCCTGAAGATGCCACCAGAAAACCACTGGAGCTAATCAATGAATTTGGTAAAGTTGCAGGATACAAAATTAATGCACAGAAATTGCTTGCATTCCTATACACTAACAATGAAAGATCAGAAAGAGAAATTAAGGAAACAATCCCATTACCACTGCAACAAAAAGAATAAAATACCTAGGAATAAACCTACCTAAGGAAGTAAAAGACCTGTACTCAGAAAACTATAAGACACTGATGAAAGAAATCAAAGATGATATAAACAGATGGAGACATATACCATGTTCTCGGATTAGAAGAATCAATATTGTGAAAATGACTATACTACCCAAAGCAATCTACAGATTCAATGCAATCCCGATCAAAATACCTTTGGCATTTTCTACAGAACAAGAAAAAAAAATCTTAAAATTTGTAGGGAGACACAAAAGACCCTGGATAGCCAAAGCAGTCTTGAGGGGGGAAAAAAAAGAGCTGGAGGAATCAGACTTCCAGACTTCAGACTATATTGCAAAGCTACAGTAATCAAGATAATATGGTACTGACACAAAAACAGAAATATAGGTCAATAGAACAGGATAGAAAGCACAGAGATAAACCCACGTACCTATGGTTCACTAATCTATGACAAAGGAGGCAAGGGTATACAATGGAGAAAAGACAGTGTCTTCAGCAAGTGGTGCTGGGAAAACTGGACAGTTACATGTAAAAGAATGAAATTAGTACACTCCCTAACACCATACACAAAAATAAACTCAAAATGGATTAGAGACCTAAATATAAGACCAGCCACTATAAAACTCTTAGAGGAAAACATAAGCAGAACAGTCTATGACATAAATCACAGCAAGATCCTTTTTGACCCACCTCCTAGAGAAATGGAAATAAAAACAAAAATAAAAAAATGGGACCGAATGAAACATAAATTCTTTTGCACAGCAAAGGAAAACATAAGCAAGATGAAAAGACAACCATCAGAATGGGAGAAAATATTTTCAAATGAAGCAAATGGCAAAGGATTAATCTCCAAAAAGCAGCTCATGTAGCTCAATATCACAAAACCAAACAACCCAATCCAAAAATGGGCAGAAGACCTAAATAGACATTTCTCCAAAGAAGATATACAGGTTGCCAACAAACACATGAAAGGATGCTGAACATCACTAATCATTAGAGAAATGCAAATCAAAACTACAGTGAGGTATCACCTCACACCAGTCAGAATGGCCATCATCAAAAAATCTACCAACAATAAATGCTGGAGAGGCATTTATTGGAGCAAAGGGAACCCTCTTGCACTGTTGGTGGGAATGTAAATTGATATAGCCACTAGGGAGAACGGTATGGGGGTTCCTTAAACACTAAAAATAGAACTACCATGCAACCCAGCAAACCCACTCCTGGACATTTACCCTGAGAAAACCATAATTCAAAAAGAGTCATGTACCACAATGTTCACTGTAGCTCTATTTACAATAGCCAGGACATGGAAGCAACCTAAGTGTCCATCAACAGATAAATGGATAAAGAAGATGTGGCACATATATACAATGGAACATTATTCAGCCATAAAAAGAAACGAAATTGAGTTATTTTTAGTGAGGTGGATGGATCTAGAGTCTGTCCTACAGAGTGAAGTAAGTCAGAAAGAGAAAAACAAATACCATATGCTAACACATATATATGGAATCTTAAAAAAAACAGTTTATGAAGAACCTAGGGGCAGGAAAGGATTAAGGACACAGACGTAGAGAAAGGACTTGAGGACATGGGGAGAGGGAAGGGTAAGCTGGGACAAAGTGAGAGAGTGGTATGGACATATATACACTACCAAATGTAAAATTGATAGCTACTGGGAAGCAGCCACATAGCACAGGGAGATCAGCTCTGTGCTTTGTGACCACCTAAAAGGGTGGGATAAGGGAGTGAGAGGGAGGTGCAAGAGGGAGGGGATATGGTGTTATATGTATACGCACAGCTGATTCACTTTTTTATACAGCAGAAACTAACACACAATTGTAAAGCAATTATACTCCAATAAAGATGTAAAAGAAAAAAAAAAAGCCCAGAGATAAACCTACACACCTATGGCCCACTAATCTATGACAAAGGAGGCAAGGGTATACAAAGGAGAAAAGACAGTCTCTTCAATAAGTGGTGCTGGGAAAAATGGACAGCTACATGTAAAAGAATGAAATTAGAACACTCCCTAACACCATACACAAAAAATAAACTCAAAATGGATTAGAGACCGAAATGTAAGACCGGACACTATAAAACTCTTAGAGGAAAACACAGGAAGCATACTCTTTGACATAAATCACAGCAAGATCTTTTTTGATCCACCTCCTAGAGTAATGGAATAAAAAAAATAAACATATGGGAGCAAATGAAACCTAAAAGCTTTTGCAAAACAAAGGAAACTACAAACAAGACGAAAAGACAACCCTCACAATGGGAGAAAATATTTGCAAACGAATCAATGGACAAAGGATTAATCTCCAATGTATATAAACAGCTCATGCAGCTCAACAGTAAAAAAACAAACAACCCAATCCAAAAATGGGCAGATGACGTAAATAGACATTTGTCCCAAGAAGACATACAGATGACCAAGAAGCACATGAAAAGCTGCTCAACATCACTAATTATTAGAGAAATATAAACCAAAACTACAATGAGGTATCACCTCACACGAGTTAGAATGGGCATCATCAGAAAATCTACAAGCAACAAATGCTGGAGAGGGTGTGGAGAAAAGGGAACCCTCTTACACTATTTGTGGGAATGTAAATTGATACAGTCACTATGGAGAACAGTATGGAGGTTCCTTAAAAGACTAAAAATAGAATTACCATATGACCCAGCAATCCCACTACTGGCCATATACCCAGAGAAAACCATAATTCAAAAAGACATATTCACCACAATATTCATTGCAGCACTGTTTACAATAGCCAGGTCATGGAAGCAACCTAAATGCCCATAGACAGACGAACAGAAAAGATGTGCTACATATATAAAATGGAATATTACTCAGCCATAAAAAGGAATGAAATTGGGTCATTTGTAGAGACGTGGATAGATCTAGAGACTGTCATACAGAGTGAAGTAAGTCAGAAAGAGAAAAACAAATATCGTATATTAACGCATACATGTGGAACCTAGAAAAATGGTAAAGATGAACCGGTTTGCAAGGCAGAAATAGAGACACAGATGTAGAGAACAAATGTATGGACACCAAGGGGGGAAAGTGGCAGGGTGGTGGTGGTGGGATGAATTGCGAGCCTGGGATTGACATATATACACTTATATGTATAAAATAGGTTACCAATAAGAGCCTGCTGTATAAAAAAATGAATAAAATAAATTCAAAAATTAAAAAATAAATAATACTTAAAAAAATAAAACAGAAAAAAAAAGTTCTGTCCTTCCCATAGACGTATTTATATGAATGAATTATTTCCATGCTTATATCCATAAATACAAAAAGAGGAATAAAACTTACCTTGAACCAAAAAAGAAAAAAAAAAAAAAACAGAACCCACTGGTCATACAGAGGAAAACCCTATCAGGGCACTTGCTCCAGGGGTAAACAATTCTGAAGTTGGTCACAGGTGGGGAATCATCTCCCATGCAGCCAGCAGCCCCCACACGAGGAGCGTCCTCATTGCAAAGCTGGGGGACCGTGAGGAGGCGTCTCTGAGTAAACGTGAGCTGAGCCCCAGGCCAGCTGCTGCTGAACTTTTCCCACCCTTCCCAGGTAAAACACCTGAATGTGTGCAAAGACTTTAAAAACTAGAGGAAGGGGCTTGGAGTCACACCAGCGACAGCACGCAGGCCGACTTGGTGCCTGCAGGCCAGCCAGGATGGTCCTGGCCCCGGGCGCTCGTCTGGAAGCTTTCCATTTCCCTGCCTGAGGTACCCCTCCTGTCCCGGCCCCCACTGCTTTTTTCCTTCCTCACCTCTGCCCGGGGAGAAATTCCAGCAGCAAGTATGGGTGACACATCCTCTTCTTTAGCAGGTGGCAGCCCGGCAACTCCTGCAGAAAGTCCAGCAGAGCCCCAGTCACACTGGGCCACTCATAGAGCCGTGGGCCCTACTCCCTCCCACCAGCCCAACCCCGAGACTGCTGACGGGGCAGAGAATATGGCGTCAGGCACAGCTGCAGAGGCTTTTGCTGCCTGGAGGGGTGTTTATATTGACCTCAACCCAGGCACACCTGGGAAGGGCTGGCCGGCCGGGTCAGGCTGCCCAGGTCAGCCAATCCTCGCCCCTCAGGGGCTCAGAGTTGCAGAAAATGGGCCTTGCTGCACCGGCCAGATCCAAGGAACAGGTGTAGGGTCCCGAGAGTCAGGATAGATAAGGGGCGGCAGCCCTGGCTTGTTTTCGAATCATTTTATCTGGTCCATGAGTGGGAGACAACTTCAAGAAGACCCTCTGCTAATGAGAGGAACCCAGGAGTCAGGGAGAGGAGGGGTGGTGGGTGGAGACAGAGGCCTGGTGCCCCGGCTGCAGTGGAAGCCCCTGGAAGACCAGGCAGAGGGAGGCCGCACAGAGTGAAGCCTAGGGTCACAGACCTGTTGGAGCTGCTGTTTGTTAGTTCAAGCTCTGCTCTGAGGTGCTCTGTGTCAGCTCTGAGTGACAGGGGTGCTGGGGGTGCTCTGCAATGAGGGCTACGTGCACGGTTCCTGTGTGCCCAGCCCTGCCGGGGTACCTGTCCACGGGAGCTCCATATCCAGGGAGGGGCCTGCCCACGAGAGCCCCGTGGGCTGCTGCGTACCTGCCCAGGTGAGCTCCATATCCTGGGAGGGGCCTGACCACAAGAGCCCCGTGGGCTGCTGGGGACCTGGTAGAGGACGCCAGGACAGTCAGTGAAGCCACAGAGGATATACATCTAGTAGTTCCTAATTCCTACACCCTGCTGGTCATTCTACCATCCACCAGGACATGGCATTCTGTATTAGACTTCAATGATGCCTTCTTCTGTATTCCATTAGTCCCAGAGTCACAA
Source organism: Balaenoptera ricei (assembly GCF_028023285.1). Lineage (NCBI taxonomy): Eukaryota > Metazoa > Chordata > Mammalia > Artiodactyla > Balaenopteridae > Balaenoptera > Balaenoptera ricei. The sequence goes on from NW_026777569.1 coordinate 124,297, forward strand.
GAAATTTTGGCTGTGAGTGGCAGGACTCAACCTACAACAAAAACAATACTGCTGGGCCGTCCTGCCCCAGGGGTTCAAAAATTCCCACACCATCTTTGGGGAAACGTTAGCTAAAGACCTAAAAGATCTACCTCTGGAGAAGGGAACCCTCCTTCAATATGCAGATGACATTCTGATCACCAGCCCGACTAAGGAGGCCTCTGAACTACCTAGCCAATGAAAGATAGAAGGTGTCCAAGGAAAAGGCTCAAATATCACAAACTAAGGTGGCCTTCCTGGGCTTCATTCGCACAGAAGGTCGGAGAAGCCCACCCCAGGAAAGGGAAGAAGCCATTTGCAGCCTCACCTTTCCTGAAACTAGAAGACAGCTTAGGGGTTCCTGGGGAGACCGGGGTTTGCTGCATCTGGATCCCTAACTACAGTCTAATAGCTGGGCCTCTATATGAAACACTGAAAGGAAAAGATGATGATCCTTTTGAATAGAATCCAGAAGCGGCCTTTCAAGAATGGAAAGAGCAGTCAATTCAGACCCTGGCCCTGGACCTCCCTAAGTTAGCTAAACCCTTTGACCTTTACATTCCTGGTCCAAGGCGAATCGCCCTTGGAGTATTAGTGCAAAAACTGGGACCACTTGAAATGGAACAATGCAAGAATGCCCTCCAGGCATTGGCCAGCCACCCCATCCGACCAGGATACTGGGGGTATCTAAAAACCTGGAAATCAGCAGCCCACAAGGCCAGCTCCCTCCTAAGGGAAAAGGACGCCACTTGGTGATCCTAACCACCCACCATGCCCTGAAGTTGCAGGGATTGCTCCGTGGGCACAATGACCTCGAGTGAGGAGGCCCTCCAACACCAACCTCCAGAGAGACAACCTGGGGCAATGGGCCCCCATGACGACTCGTGTGACCATCACTTGACCTGGAGCTTCTCTCAGAAAACAACAAGAGTGTGCCCCAAAAGAGCAGACTATTGCTTACAGGACTTACTGCACCCAGAGCGGAGCTAATAAACTTGGCAGGGGAACCGTAAATAACGCTGCCACCATAGAAAAGCCTACAGACACCGCAGTGACGGCGGCCAATGAGACCGGCTGTACTCCTGGCTACTTCAAAAGGCCGTTGACTGAGTGGCCGTCATGGTCCTGGATCACCACCGGCCCTGGACTGTCTGGGAGTTGAGCAAGCAGGGCTCTGACACCTGGTGCTGTTTGTACGTTAATTCAGTGGCCTAACTGAAGAAAGCACAGACTACTGGTCAGAGCATCTAGGCTGGCAGAAACCGTCAGCCTAAGGGGGCCGAACCAATGTGGAGCAGGGTAAAACCGCCCACCCCCCCAGCGTCTCTGCACATCTCTTTCCTGGACCCTTAAAGGTCATTAGAATCTATAAAACTTCCAATGCTGGTGCTCAGGCAGACGAGCAGTGAGGGAGGAGGCCTGCGGACAATCAACCTCACCTGGAGGCTGCTGGGGAGAAGTCCTGCCCCTCCCCCCGGGTATGAGGACACCCAACTCAGCATGAAGCATTTACAGAAGACGTGTCTGCACCCTCAGCGCCCCAAGAATGAGGAATGGGACAAAAGGCAGAGGAGGGCTTTGTCACTGGCAAAGCCCATTAAAAATTCCTGGGAGATAAAAATAGAATCTGGGCAATAAAATAAAGTCTAACCATTTTTTCCTTTGTGCTTTGTCTAATTTCACTTGCTCCTAGGTTTCCACATGCAGAGGTCCCACACCCGACACTTCAGACCCGATTTCCTCGTGCAAAATGGCTGGGCCGACACCTCAGCTCGTGGGGCCCCGTGCAGACTCTGCGACATAGAGCCTGAGCTGCAGCCAACCTGGCCCTTGAGAGCTCCGCCCCCTCCCTCCCGCTGATGCTGACAGGATCCCTACACAGCAGCCCGGCCCACAACCCGCAGGGGAGCACACACTCTCACCTCTCCATTCTCTGATCAAAATATAAAGTTTTCCTTTGCTTCTGAACCAAAGTCAGTCTCGATCTGTTGGCTCCAATGACACTGGGCAGGGAGACCCTTGTTGGGGCCCACTCTGCAGGATCAGTAACAGAATTTGAGAACATTGTAACTTCAATGAACAGATGTGTGAGCCAAACTGTAATTAACATAGAGCAGTGTATAAGGCTCGTGTAAAATAAGATGTTTCTAACACTTCCATTTGATATTTCCATCACTTTATTATAAGCAAGTTCAGTGGAGGGGATTGTCTTATTTGTCAGGTCAAGAGTAGAGAAATGCAGTGATTTCTTTCCAAGGATGTACATCTAATAATCTTGGTTGAAGTTTCAACCTTGTTTTGAATGATTTTCCATTGAAAATGATACCTCTCTTTCAGCTCCTAGATTTCTGAGAAGTATAAAATCTTATATTTTTTATTAGCAAAGGGGAAAGGTGGGAGGAGGGATAAATTAACAGTTTCAGATTAACATATACACACTGCTATGTATAAAATATATCATCAACAAGGAACTACTGTATAGCACAGGGAACTATACTCAATATTTTGTAATGACCCCTGAGGGGAAATAATCTGAAAAACAATAGATATCTATATCGACATCATCTATCAACTACAGATAAAATGGAAACTAAAGGAGGCCGATGGTGAGCGTTTCTGAACCTGAAGACTTCAATCATCTAAAGTTCGGACTCTGCCTACGGCCCAAGTCCCTTAATGAACACACATGTACCAGTAGCTTAAAAATTCCCCAGATTGGAGTTCGGGGAGACACTGATTTGGAAAAATCCCTTGTGTTCTCCTTACATACACGGGACCTTTCCTACAGCTAAAACATGCCTGTGACACCAGGAAGATGGAACACGGTTGGATCAGGAAGATTTTGGAAACGGCACCAAAACGCCTAATTTCCTGGTTGTTGGGTTCACCCCTCCAGCCTTTTTCCTTAAAATCTCCCCACTAGAGGATGTCAGCACCTTCAACATCCAGTTGCACAGAAATCGGAATTTGTCCAAAGGAAGAAGGGGAAGGAGGAGAAACAAGGAGAGCCAAGCCCTAGATGTTCGGAGAGGCACATGTCACTCTACTTTCCAGTCAGGAAGAAGAATTAAGCAAAGGCTTAGCCTGCCACCGGGAACCAGAGTAGGGCCAGAAGCAAACGAGCGGTTCTGCGGAAAGCTCCCAAAAAAGCGAGTTGACAAATGGAGCACAGGGGCACTGCAATTCACAAACCTGCAGAATTATAAATGATAACTCTCGTCCACAAATATATTGAGGGAAGGCAACGAAGAGGATTTGAAATCAAGGCAGAATTGCAGGAAACAGATTTCAGGAGGTAGATTCGAATCACCACTAAAGCACATGAAAAGCAGCAAAACGTCGACAATGATGCACTTGGCCAAAAAGAGAATATGCGTTTTTTTCTGAATGAATTCAGGAAAAAACCATAGGCCCTTTTTGGCCAACCAAGCAAGCCGGGAATGCAATTCAGCGCTACAAAGAAGTCTGACTTCCCATCGGTCAAAATGGCCTTCCTAAAAAAGTGTAAAACAAGAAAAGCAGGAGAGGCCAGGGAGGAAAGGGAGCCTTGCTACACTGATGGGCGGGATGTAAATTGCCAACAGCCACTCTGGAGAAGTGTACGGTGTGTCCTGAAACATCTAAAAAACACAGCTTAGAGAGCATAGGGCACTTCCACTCATGGGGGTATAAATTGGGAAAATGAAAAATCAGCAAGACACAAGCACCCCAAAGTTTAGGGCTGCTCTGTTGACAAGGACCTCCACTTCATTCCACCTTCAATATCCCAGGAAAGAGAAAAATGGATAAAGAAGTTGTGGTCCTTATGTACAATGCAATATCACTCAGCCATGAAATCAATGTCATAAGGCTAGTAGCAGCATGATGAGTGGATTTAGGTACGACGATTCTAAGTGAAATAAGTCACACAGAAAAGGACACTTCTCATAAGGTCTCACTGATAGAGGGAATGTAAAAACCGTTACACTTGAACTGAATTACAAAAGAGAACAGAGTCACACATGCAGAAAACACACTATGGCTGCTTAACGGGAAAGGTGAGGTGGCGTGATACATAAAACAATGGTTTCAAATTAGCTCAGATACCGTTCCATAAACCCAATATGTAATAGACAAGACCTACTCCTTGCTCAGAGAACTGGACTCAACACACCCTATTCACTGCACAAGAATATATCTGACTAGTAATAATCTTAAAACCTATGTATTGATATCTCTCTGTTAGTGTGTCAAGTGGGTGTAAAGCGGCATAAACACAGCAGTGAAAAGCAGCTAAACCCCATTATAAAAATAAATTACTTTTACAAACCCATGAAACAAAGACAGTGGAAGAGAGAGAAATTCTTACACAATGCGTTCAGGGGCTGTGATGCAACCTGGATAGACCATATCTAGACCCACAGCTGGATGAGACATAAGGGTGGACACTCTTGGGGCTGAGAGGTTTGGTGAGGTTGGGTGAGCAAACGCAGACCCTTTAAAGTAATACTGCGTGGTACCCATCGCATGGGTCCCAAATCTCCAGGTTCAAGGGCATCTTGCTACATCGAAAACATGCATGAGAAACCCAGAAGATGGTACACCGTGTGATGGGGAAAGGTTTCTAAAACGCACCTCATTTCTCATCTCCTTGTGCTCGGGTTCGCCATTCCAGCCACTTTACTAGCAATCTCCCTACTTGGAGCATCAGCACCTTTAACCTCCTGTTCCGTACAGGTTGCAATTTGTCCTGAGGATGAACGGGAAGACTTGGAACCAATGAGAGACTAGCTCCTGGTGTAGGGACAGGCACAGGTCACTCTATTTTCCCATCAGGAAGAAGAATTAACCACAGGCTCAGCCTGCCCCCCGGAACCAGAACAGGGCCTGAAGCCATCATGCGCTTTTGCGGCCAGCTCCCAAAAAAGCGAGTTGTAAAATGGAGCTTCAGGGCACTGCAATTCACAAACCTGCAGAGTTATAAATGATAACTCTCGTCCACAAATATATTGAGGGAAGGCAAAGAAGAGGATTTGAAATCAAGGCAGAATTGCAGGAAACAGATTTCAGGAGGTAGATTCGAATCGCCTTTAAAGCACATGAAAAGCGGCAAAACGTTGACAATGATGCCCTTGGCCAAAAAGGGCGTATGCGTTTTTTCCTGAATATATTCAGGAAAAAACGCATACGCCCTTTTTGTCCAACCAAGCAACCTGGAAAGGCAAATCAGCGCTACAAAGAAGTCTCGCTTCCCATCGGTTAAAAGGGCCATGCTGAAAAAAGTCTCAAAACCAGAAATACAGGAAAGGCCATGGAGAAATGGGAGCCGTGCTACACTGATGGGCGGGATGTAAATTGCCAACAGACACTCTGGAGAAGTGTACGGTGAGTCCTGAAACGTCTAAAAAGCAAAGCTTAGAGAGCATAGGGCACTTCCACTCATGGGGGTATACATTGGGAAAATGAAAAATCAGCAAGACACAAGCACCCCAAAGTTTAGGGCTGCTCTCTTGACAAGGACCTCCACTTCATTCCACCTTCAATATCCCAGGAAAGAGAAAAATGGATAAAGGAGTTGTGGTCCTTATGTACAATGGAATATCACTCAGCCATGAAATCAATGTCATAAGGCTAGTAGCAGCATGATGAGTGGATTTAGGTACGACGATTCTAAGTGAAATAAGTCACACAGAAAAGGACACTTCTCATAAGGTATCACTGATAGAGGGAATGTAAAAACAGTTACACTTGAACTGAATTACAAAACAGAACAGAGTCACACATGCAGAAAACACACTATGGCTGCTTAACGGGAAAGGTGAGGTGGGATGATAAATAAAACAAGGGTTTCAAATTAGCTCAGATACCATTCCATAAACCCAATATGTAATAGACAAGACCTACTCCTTGCTCAGGGAACTGGACTCAACACACCCTATTCACCGCACAAGAATATATCTGACTAGTAATAATCTTAAAACCTATGTATTGATATCTCACTGTTAGTGTGTCAAGTGGGTGTAAAGCGGCATAAACACAGCAGTGAAAAGCAGCTAAACCCCATTATAAAAATAAATTACTTTTACAAACCCATGAAACAAAGACAGTGAAAGAGAGAGAAATTCTTACACAATGCGTTCAGGGGCTGTGATGCAACCTGGATTGACCATATCTAGACGCACAGCTGGATGAGACATAAGGGTGGACACTCTTGGGGCTGAGAGGTTTGGTGAGGTTGGGTGAGCAAACGCAGACCCTTTAAAGTAATACTGCGTGGTACCCATTGCATGGGTCCAGAATCTACAGTTTCAAGGGCATATTCCTACAGCGAAAACATGCATGAGAAAACAAAAAGATGGTACACCATGTGATGGGGAAAGGTTTCTAAAACGCACCTCATTTCTCTTCTCCTTGTGCCCGGCTTCACCATTCCAGACGCTTTACTAATAATCTCCCTACTTGGAGCATCAGCACCTTTAACCTCCTGTTCCGTACAGGTTGCAATTTGTCCTGAGGATGAACGGGTAGACGGGGAACCAGTGAGAGACTAGCTCTTGGTGTTGGGACATGCACAGGTCACTCTATTTTCCCATCAGGAAGAAGAATTAACCACAGGCTCATCCTCCCCCCCCGGAACCAGAAAAGGGCCTGAAGCCATCCTGCGCTTTTGCGGCCAGCTCCCAAAAAAGCGAGTTGTAAAATGGAGCTTCAGGGCACTGCAATTCACAAACTTGCAGAGTTATAAATGATAACTCTCGTCCACAAATATATTGAGGGAAGGCAAAGAAGAGGATTTGAAATCAAGGCAGAATTGCAGGAAACAGATTTCAGGAGGTAGATTCGAATCGCCTTTAAAGCACATGAAAAGCGGCAAAACGTTGACAATGATGCCCTTGGCCAAAAAGGGCGTATGCGTTTTTTCCTGAATATATTCAGGAAAAAACGCATACGCCCTTTTTGGCCAACCAAGCAACCTGGAAAGGCAAATCAGCGCTACAAAGAAGACTCGCTACCCATCGGTCAAAAGGGCCATGCTGAAAAATGTCTCAAAACCAGAAATGCAGGACAGGCCATGGAGAAATGGGAGCCTTGCTACACTGATGGGCGGGATGTAAATTGCCAACAGCCACTCTGGAGAAGTGTACGGTGTGTCCGGAAACATCCAAAAAACACAGCTTAGAGAGCATAGGGCACTTCCACTCATGGGGGTATAAATTGGGAAAATGAAAAATCAGCAAGACACAAGCACCCCAAAGTTTAGGGCTGCTCTCTTGACAAGGACCTCCACTTCATTCCACCTTCAATATCCCAGGAAAGAGAAAAATGGATAAAGAAGTTGTGGTCCTTATGTACAATGGAATATCACTCAGCCATGAAATCAATGTCATAAGGCTAGTAGCAGCATGATGAGTGGATTTAGGTACGACGATTCTAAGTGAAATAAGTCACACAGAAAAGGACACTTCTCATAAGGTATCACTTATAGAGGGAATGTAAAAACCGTTACACTTGAACTGAATTACAAAACAGAGCAGAGTCACACATGCAGAAAACACACTATGGCTGCTTAACGGGAAAGGTGAGGTGGGATGATAAATAAAACAAGGGTTTCAAATTAGCTCAGATACCATTCCATAAACCCAATATGTAATAGACAAGACCTACTCCTTGCTCAGGGAACTGGACTCAACACACCCTATTCACCGCACAAGAATATATCTGACTAGTAATAATCTTAAAACCTATGTATTGATATCTCACTGTTAGTGTGTCAAGTGGGTGTAAAGCGGCATAAACACAGCAGTGAAAAGCAGCTAAACCCCATTATAAAAATAAATTACTTTTACAAACCCATGAAACAAAGACAGTGGAAGAGAGAGAAATTCTTACACAATGCGTTCAGGGGCTGTGATGCAACCTGGATTGACCATATCTAGACCCACAGCTGGATGAGACATAAGGGTGGACACTCTTGGGGCTGAGAGGTTTGGTGAGGTTGGGTGAGCAAACGCAGACCCTTTAAAGTAATACTGCGTGGTACCCATCGCATGGGTCCCAAATCTCCAGGTTTAAGGGCATCTTCCTACATCGAAAACATGCATGAGAAAACAAAATGATGGTACACCATGTGATGGGGAAAGGTTTCTAAAACGCACCTCATTTCTCTTCTCCTTGTGCCCGGGTTCGCCATTCCAGCCGCTTTACTAACAATCTCCCTACTTGGAGCATCAGCACCTTTAACCTCCTGTTCCGTACAGGTTGCAATTTGTCCTGAGGATGAACGGGTAGACGGGGAACCAGTGAGAGACTAGCTCTTGGTGTTGGGACAGGCACAGGTCACTCTATTTTCCCATCAGGAAGAAGAATTAACCACAGGCTCATCCTCCCCCCCGGAACCAGAACAGGGCCTGAAGCCATCCTGCGCTTTTGCGGCCAGCTCCCAAAAAAGCGAGTTGTAAAATGGAGCTTCAGGGCACTGCAATTCACAAACCTGCAGAGTTATAAATGATAACTCTCGTCCACAAATATATTGAGGGAAGGCAAAGAAGAGGATTTGAAATCAAGGCAGAATTGCAGGAAACAGATTTCAGGAGGTAGATTCGAATCGCCTTTAAAGCACATGAAAAGCGGCAAAACGTTGACAATGATGCCCTTGGCCAAAAAGGGCGTATGCGTTTTTTCCTGAATATATTCAGGAAAAAACGCATACGCCCTTTTTGGCCAACCAAGCAACCTGGAAAGGCAAATCAGCGCTACAAAGAAGACTCGCTACCCATCGGTCAAAAGGGCCATGCTGAAAAAAGTCTCAAAACCAGAAATGCAGGACAGGCCATGGAGAAATGGGAGCCTTGCTACACTGATGGGCGGGATGTAAATTGCCAACAGCCACTCTGGAGAAGTGTACGGTGTGTCCTGAAACATCTAAAAAACACAGCTTAGAGAGCATAGGGCACTTCCACTCATGGGGGTATAAATTGGGAAAATGAAAAATCAGCAAGACACAAGCACCCCAAAGTTTAGGGCTGCTCTGTTGACAAGGACCTCCACTTCATTCCACCTTCAATATCCCAGGAAAGAGAAAAATGGATAAAGAAGTTGTGGTCCTTATGTACAATGGAATATCACTCAGCCATGAAATCAATGTCATAAGGCTAGTAGCAGCATGATGAGTGGATTTAGGTACGACGATTCTAAGTGAAATAAGTCACACAGAAAAGGGCACTTCTCATAAGGTATCACTTATAGAGGGAATGTAAAAACCGTTACACTTGAACTGAATTACAAAACAGAACAGAGTCACACATGCAGAAAACACACTATGGCTGCTTAACGGGAAAGGTGAGATGGGGTGATACATAAAACAAGGGTTTCAAATTAGCTCAGATACCGTTCCATAAACCCAATATGTAATAGACAAGACCTACTCCTTGCTCAGAGAACTGGACTCAACACACCCTATTCACCGCACAAGGATATATCTGACTAGTAATAATCTTAAAACCTATGTATTGATATCTCTCTGTTAGTGTGTCAAATGGGTGTAAAGCGGCATAAACACAGCAGTGAAAAGCAGCTAAACCCCATTATAAAAATAAATTACTTCGAAATACCATGAAACAAAGACAGTGAAAGAGAGAGAAATTCTTACACAATGCGTTCAGGGGCTGTGATGCAACCTGGATTGACCATATCTAGACCCACAGCTGGATGAGACATAAGGGTGGACACTCTTGGGGCTGAGAGGTTTGGTGAGGTTGGGTGAGCAAACGCAGACCCTTTAAAGTAATACTGCGTGGTACCCATCGCATGGGTCCCAAATCTCCAGGTTTAAGGGCATCTTCCTACATCGAAAACATGCATGAGAAAACAAAACGATGGTACACCATGTGATGGGGAAAGGTTTCTAAAACGCACCTCATTTCTCTTCTCCTTGTGCCCGGGTTCGCCATTCCAGCCGCTTTACTAACAATCTCCCTACTTGGAGCATCAGCACCTTTAACCTCCTGTTCCGTACAGGTTGCAATTTGTCCTGAGGATGAACGGGTAGACGGGGAACCAGTGAGAGACTAGCTCTTGGTGTTGGGACAGGCACAGGTCACTCTATTTTCCCATCAGGAAGAAGAATTAACCACAGGCTCATCCTCCCCCCCGGAACCAGAACAGGGCCTGAAGCCATCCTGCGCTTTTGCGGCCAGCTCCCAAAAAAGCGAGTTGTAAAATGGAGCTTCAGGGCACTGCAATTCACAAACCTGCAGAGTTATAAATGATAACTCTCGTCCACAAATATATTGAGGGAAGGCAAAGAAGAGGATTTGAAATCAAGGCAGAATTGCAGGAAACAGATTTCAGGAGGTAGATTCGAATCGCCTTTAAAGCACATGAAAAGCGGCAAAACGTTGACAATGATGCCCTTGGCCAAAAAGGGCGTATGCGTTTTTTCCTGAATATATTCAGGAAAAAACGCATACGCCCTTTTTGGCCAACCAAGCAACCTGGAAAGGCAAATCAGCGCTACAAAGAAGACTCGCTACCCATCGGTCAAAAGGGCCATGCTGAAAAAAGTCTCAAAACCAGAAATGCAGGACAGGCCATGGAGAAATGGGAGCCTTGCTACACTGATGGGCGGGATGTAAATTGCCAACAGCCACTCTGGAGAAGTGTACGGTGTGTCCTGAAACATCTAAAAAACACAGCTTAGAGAGCATAGGGCACTTCCACTCATGGGGGTATAAATTGGGAAAATGAAAAATCAGCAAGACACAAGCACCCCAAAGTTTAGGGCTGCTCTGTTGACAAGGACCTCCACTTCATTCCACCTTCAATATCCCAGGAAAGAGAAAAATGGATAAAGAAGTTGTGGTCCTTATGTACAATGCAATATCACTCAGCCATGAAATCAATGTCATAAGGCTAGTAGCAGCATGATGAGTGGATTTAGGTACGACGATTCTAAGTGAAATAAGTCACACAGAAAAGGACACTTCTCATAAGGCATCACTTATAGAGGGAATGTAAAAACCGTTACACTTGAACTGAATTACAAAACAGAACAGAGTCACACATGCAGAAAACACACTATGGCTGCTTAACGGGAAAGGTGAGGTGGGGTGATACATAAAACAAGGGTTTCAAATTAGCTCAGATACCGTTCCATAAACCCAATATGTAATAGACAAGACCTACTCCTTGCTCAGAGAACTGGACTCAACACACCCTATTCACCGCACAAGAATATATCTGAGTAGTAATAATCTTAAAACCTATGTATTGATATCTCTCTGTTAGTGTGTCAAGTGGGTGTAAAGCGGCATAAACACAGCAGTGAAAAGCAGCTAAACCCCATTATAAAAATAAATTACTTTTACAAACCCATGAAACAAAGACAGTGAAAGAGAGAGAAATTCTTACACAATGCGTTCAGGGGCTGTGATGCAACCTGGATTGACCATATCTAGACCCACAGCTGGATGAGACATAAGGGTGGACACTCTTGGGGCTGAGAGGTTTGGTGAGGTTGGGTGAGCAAACGCAGACCCTTTAAAGTAATACTGCGTGGTACCCATCGCATGGGTCCCAAATCTCCAGGTTTAAGGGCATATTCCTACATCGAAAACATGCATGAGAAAACAAAACGATGGTACACCATGTGATGGGGAAAGGTTTCTAAAACGCACCTCATTTCTCTTCTCCTTGTGCCCGGGTTCGCCATTCCAGCCTCTTTACTAACAATCTCCCTACTTGGAGCATCAGCACCTTTAACCTCCTGTTCCGTACATGTTGCAATTTGTCCTGAGGATGAACGGGTAGACGGGGAACCAGTGAGAGACTAGCTCTTGGTGTTGGGACAGGCACAGGTCACTCTATTTTCCCATCAGGAAGAAGAATTAACCACAGGCTCAGCCTGCCCCCCGGAACCAGAACAGGGCCTGAAGCCATCCTGCGCTTTTGCGGCCAGCTCCCTAAAAAGCGAGTTGTAAAATGGAGCTTCAGGGCACTGCAATTCACAAACCTGCAGAGTTATAAATGATAACTCTCGTCCACAAATATATTGAGGGAAGGCAAAGAAGAGGATTTGAAATCAAGGCAGAATTGCAGGAAACAGATTTCAGGAGGTAGATTCGAATCGCCTTTAAAGCACATGAAAAGCGGCAAAACGTTGACAATGATGCCCTTGGCCAAAAAGGGCGTATGCGTTTTTTCCTGAATATATTCAGGAAAAAACGCATACGCCCTTTTTGTCCAACCAAGCAACCTGGAAAGGCAAATCAGCGCTACAAAGAAGACTCGCTACCCATCGGTCAAAAGGGCCATGCTGAAAAAAGTCTCAAAACCAGAAATGCAGGACAGGCCATGGAGAAATGGGAGCCTTGCTACACTGATGGGCGGGATGTAAATTGCCAACAGCCACTCTGGAGAAGTGTACGGTGTGTCCTGAAACATCTAAAAAACACAGCTTAGAGAGCATAGGGCACTTCCACTCATGGGGGTATAAATTGGGAAAATGAAAAATCAGCAAGACACAAGCATCCCAAAGTTTAGGGCTGCTCTGTTGACAAGGACCTCCACTTCATTCCACCTTCAATATCCCAGGAAAGAGAAAAATGGATAAAGAAGTTGTGGTCCTTATGTACAATGGAATATCACTCAGCCATGAAATCAATGTCATAAGGCTAGTAGCAGCATGATGAGGAGATTTAGGTACGACGATTCTAAGTGAAATAAGTCACACAGAAAAGGACACTTCTCATAAGGTATCACTTATAGAGGGAATGTAAAAACCGTTACACTTGAACTGAATTACAAAACAGAACGGAGTCACACATGCAGAAAACACACTATGGCTGCTTAACGGGAAAAGTGAGGTGGGGTGATACATAAAACAAGGGTTTCAAATTAGCTCAGATACCGTTCCATAAACCCAATATGTAATAGACAAGACGTACTCCTTGCTCAGAGAACGGCACTCAACACACCCTATTCACCGCACAAGAATATATCTGACTAGTAATAATCTTAAAACCTATGTATTGATATCTCTCTGTTAGTGTGTCAAGTGGGTATAAAGCGGCATAAACACAGCAGTGAAAAGCAGCTAAACCCCATTATAAAAATAAATTACTTTTACAAACCCATGAAACAAAGACAGTGGAAGAGAGAGAAATTCTTACACAATGCGTTCAGGGGCTGTGATGCAACCTGGATTGACCATATCTAGACCCACACCTGGATGAGACATAAGGGTGGACACTCTTGGGGCTGAGAGGTTTGGTGAGGTTGGGTGAGCAAACGCAGACCCTTTAAAGTAATACTGCGTGGTACCCATCGCATGGGTCCCAAATCTCCAGGTTCAAGGGCATCTTCCTACATCGAAAACATGCATGAGAAAACAAAAAGATGGTACACCATGTGATGGGGAAAGGTTTCTAAAACGCACCTCATTTCTCTTCTCCTTGGGCCCGGGTTCGCCATTCCAGCCGCTTTACTAATAATCTCCCTACTTGGAGCATCAGCACCTTTAACCTCCTGTTCCGTACAGGTTGCAATTTGTCCTGAGGATGAACGGGTAGACGGGGAACTAGTGAGAGACTAGCTCTTGGTGTTGGGACAGGCACAGGTCACTCTATTTTCCCATCAGGAAGAAGAATTAACCACGGGCTCATCCTCCCCCCTGGAACCAGAACAGGGCCTGAAGCCATCCTGCGCTTTTGCGGCCAGCTCCCAAAAAAGCGAGTTGTAAAATGGAGCTTCAGGGCACTGCAATTCACAAACCTGCAGAGTTATAAATGATAACTCTCGTCCACAAATATATTGAGGGAAGGCAAAGAAGAGGATTTGAAATCAAGGCAGAATTGCAGGAAACAGATTTCAGGAGGTAGATTCGAATCGCCTTTAAAGCACATGAAAAGCGGCAAAACGTTGACAATGATGCCCTTGGCCAAAAAGGGCGTATGCGTTTTTTCCTGAATATATTCAGGAAAAAACGCATACGCCCTTTTTGTCCAAGCAAGCAACCTGGAAAGGCAAATCAGCGCTACAAAGAAGACTCGCTACCCATCGGTCAAAAGGGCCATGCTGAAAAAAGTCTCAAAACCAGAAATGCAGGACAGGCCATGGAGAAATGGGAGCCTTGCTACACTGATGGGCGGGATGTAAATTACCAACAGCCACTCTGGAGAAGAGTACGGTGTGTCCTGAAACATCTAAAAAACACAGCTTAGAGAGCATAGGGCACTTCCACTCATGGGGGTATAAATTGGGAAAATGAAAAATCAGCAAGACACAAGCACCCCAAAGTTTAGGGTTGCTCTCTTGACAAGGACCTCCACTTCATTCCACCTTAAATATCCCAGGAAAGAGCAAAATGGATAAAGGAGTTGTGGTCCTTATGTACAATGGAATATCACTCAGCCATGAAATCAATGTCATAAGGCTAGTAGCAGCATGATGAGTGGATTTAGGTACGACGATTCTAAGTGAAATAAGTCACACAGAAAAGGACACTTCTCATAAGGTATCACTGATAGAGAGAATGGAAAATCCGTTACACTTGAACTGAATTACAAAACAGAACAGAGTCACACAGGCAGAAAACACACTATGGCTGCTTAACGGGAAAGGTGAGGTGGGGTGATACATAAAACAAGGGTTTCAAATTAGCTCAGATACCGTTCCATAAACCCAATATGTAATAGACAAGACCTACTCCTTGCTCAGAGAACTGGACTCAACACGCCCTATTCACCGCACAAGAATATATCTGACTAGTAATAATCTTAAAACATATGTACTGATATCTCTCTGTTAGTGCGTCAAGTGGGTGTAAAGCGGCATAAACACAGCAATGAAAAGCAGCTAAACCCCATTATAAAAATAAATTACTTTGAAAAACCCATGAAACAAAGAGAGTGAAAGAGAGCGAAATTCTTACACAATGCGTTCAGGGGCTGTGATGCAACCTGGATTGACCATATCTAGACCCACAGCTGGATGAGACAAAAGGTTGGACACTCTTGGGGCTGAGAGGTTTGCTGAGGTTGGGTGAGCAAACGCAGACACTTTAAAGTAATACTGCCTGGTACCCATCGCATGGGTCCCAAATCTCCAGGTTCAAGGGCATCTTGCTACATCGAAAACATGCATGAGAAACCCAGAAGATGGTACACCGTGTGAAGGGGAAAGGTTTCTAAAACGCACCTCATTTCTCATCTCCTTGTGCTCGGGTGCGCCATTTCAGCCGCTTTACTAGCAATCTCCCTAGTTGGAGCATCAGCACCTTTAACCTCCTGTTCCGTACAGGTTGCAATTTGTCCTGAGGATGAACGGGAAGACTTGGAACCAATGAGAGACTAGCTCTTGGTGTAGGGACAGGCACAGGTCACTCTATTTTCCCATCAGGAAGAAGAATTAACCACAGGCTCAGCCTGCCCCGCGGAACCAGAACAGGTCCTGAAGCCATCCTGCGCTTTTGCGGCCAGCTCCCTAAAAAGCGAGTTGTAAAATGGAGCTTCAGGGCACTGCAATTCACAAACCTGCAGAGTTATAAATGATAACTCTCGTCCACAAATATATTGAGGGAAGGCAAAGAAGAGGATTTGAAATCAAGGCAGAATTGCAGGAAACAGATTTCAGGAGGTAGATTCGAATCGCCTTTAAAGCACATGAAAAGCGGCAAAACGTTGACAATGATGCCATTGGCCAAAAAGGGCGTATGCGTTTTTTCCTGAATATATTCAAGAAAAAACGCATACGCCCTTTTTGGCCAACCAAGCAACCTGGAAAGGAAAATCAGCGCTACAAAGATGTCTCGCTTCCCATCGGTTAAAAAGGCCATGCTGAAAAAAGTGTCAAAACCAGAAATGCAGGACAGGCCATGGAGAAATGGGAGCCTTGCTACACTGATGGGCGGGATGTAAATTGCCAACAGCCACTCTGGAGAAGTGTACGGTGTGTCCTGAAACATCTAAAAAACACAGCTTAGAGAGCACAGGGCACTTCCACTCATGGGGGTATAAATTGGGAAAATTAAAAATCAGCAAGACACAAGCACCCCAAAGTTTAGGGCTGCTCTGTTGACAAGGACCTCCACTTCATTCCACCTTCAATATCCCAGGAAAGAGAAAAATGGATAAAGAAGTTGTGGTCCTTATGTACAATGGAATATCACTCAGCCATGAAATCAATGTCATAAGGCTAGTAGCAGCATGATGAGTGGATTTAGGTACGACGATTCTAAGTGAAATAAGTCACACAGAAAAGGACACTTCTCATAAGGTATCACTGATAGAGGGAATGTAAAAACCGTTACACTTGCACTGAATTACAAAACAGAACGGAGTCACACATGCAGAAAACACACTATGGCTGCTTAACGGGAAAGGTGAGGTGGGGTGATACATAAAACAAGGGTTTCCAATTAGCTCAGATACCGTTCCATAAACCCAATATGTAATAGACAAGACCTACTCCTTGCTCAGAGAACTGGACTCAACACGCCCTATTCACCGCACAAGAATATATCTGACTAGTAATAATCTTAAAACCTATGTATTGATATCTCTCTGTTAGTGTGTCAAGTGGGTGAAAAGCGGCATAAACACAGCAGTGAAAAGCAGCTAAACCCCATTATAAAAATAAATTACTTTTACAAACCCATGAAACAAAGACAGTGAAAGAGAGCGAAATTCTTACACAATGCATTCAGGGGCTGTGATGCAACCTGGATTGACCATATCTAGACCCACAGCTGGATGAGACATAAGGGTGGACACTCTTGGGGCTGAGAGGTTTGGTGAGGTTGGGTGAGCAAACGCAGACCCTTTAAAGTAATACTGCGTGGTACCCAACGCATGGGGCCCAAATCTCCAGGTTCAAGGGCGTCTTCCTACCTCGAAAACATGCATGAGAAACCCAGAAGATGGTACACCGTGTGATGGGGAAAGGTTTCTAAAACGCACCTCATTTCTCATCTCCTTGTGCTCGGGTTCGCCATTCCAGCCACTTTACTAGCAATCTCCCTACTTGGAGCATCAGCACCTTTAACCTCCTGTTCCGTACAGGTTGCAATTTGTCCTGAGGATGAACGGGAAGACGTGGAACCAATGACAGACTAGCTCTTGGTGTTGGGACAGGCACAGGTCACTCTATTTTCCCATCAGGAAGAAGAATTAACCACAGGCTCAGCCTGCCCCCCGCAACCAGATCAGGGCCTGAAACCATCCTGCGCTTTTGCGGCCAGCTCCCGAAAAAGCGAGTTGTAAAATGGAGCTTCAGGGCACTGCAATTCACAAACCTGCAGAGTTATAAATGATAACTCTCGTCCACAAATATATTGAGGGAAGGCAAAGAAGAGGATTTGAAATCAAGGCAGAATTGCAGGAAACAGATTTCAGGAGGTAGATTCGAATCGCCTTTAAAGCACATGAAAAGCGGCAAAACGTTGACAATGATGCCCTTGGCCAAAAAGGGCGTATGCGTTTTTTCCTGAATATATTCAGGAAAAAACGCATACGCCCTTTTTGGCCAACCAAGCAACCTGGAAAGGCAAATCAGCGCTACAAAGAAGACTCGCTACCCATCGGTCAAAAGGGCCATGCTGAAAAAAGTCTCAAAACCAGAAATGCAGGACAGGCTATGGAGAAATGGGAGCCTTGCTACACTGATGGGCGGGATGTAAATTGCCAACAGCCACTCTGGAGAAGTGTACGGTGAGTCCTGAAACGTCTAAAAAGCAAAGCTTGGAGAGCATAGGGCACTTCCACTCATGGGGGTATAAATTGGGAAAATGAAAAATCAGCAAGACACAAGCACCCCAAAGTTTAGGGCTGCTCTGTTGACAAGGACCTCCACTTCATTCCACCTTCAATATCCCAGGAAAGAGAAAAATGGATAAAGAAGTTGTGGTCCTTATGTACAATGGAATATCACTCAGCCATGAAATCAATGTCATAAGGCAAGTAGCAGCATGATGAGTGGATTTAAGTACGACGATTCTAAGTGAAATAAGTCACACAGAAAAGGACACTTCTCATAAGGTATCACTGATAGAGGGAATGTCAAAACCGTTACACTTGAACTGAATTACAAAACAGAACAGAGTCACACATGCAGAAAACACACTATGGCTGCTTAACGGGAAAGGTGAGGTGGGGTGATACATAAAACAAGGGTTTCAAATTAGCTCAGATACCGTTCCATAAACCCAATATGTAATAGACAAGACCTACTCCTTGCTCAGAGAACTGGACTCAACACGCCCTATTCACCGCACAAGAATATATCTGACTAGTAATAATCTTAAAACCTATGTATTGATGTCCCTCTGTAAGTGAATCAAGTGGGTGTAAAGGGGCATAAACACAGCAGTGAAAATCAGGTAAACCCCATTATAAAAATAAATTACTTAAAAATCCCAAAAAACAAAGACAGTGATAGAGGGAAAATTTTTACATAATTCGTTCCGGGGCTGTGATGCAACCTGGTGTGACCATATCTAGACCCACAGCTGGATGAGAAATAAAGCTGGACACTCTTGGGGCTGAAGGTCTCTTTCCCTATTTACCAGATTAGGAACGTAGAAAGGCTGCCACCCTCTGGCCGTTACCTGCAAAAGCAGCTTTAAAACCTGTGCTAATGGTCACTTCATATGAACAAGTACTTCAGGGCTGTAAATGAAACGTGCCCTCAAAATGTCTTGAGGGAGGTAATGGCCAAAAATTTTCAAAATGTGACACTTACTTTAAGAAAACACTTTGAAGAACTGAGCTGTAATCACAGTTTGATAAATAAAAAGGGCATGCTTTAAAGCTCAATTTCAACAGATTATGGGACACATGCAAATTCAACCACAGATATGCATCAGCTCGCACCCATTAGAATAACCATCAGCAAGAAAACTACAAACAATAAATATTGAAGGTGTTTTGGAGAAATGCATACCCTCAATTTTAAGTGGGACGTAACCTGGAAAGAGCCACTAATGAGAACTGAATGGTGGTGCCTTTAAAACATACACACTGAGCTACCATATGATACAGCAAGCCCACTCCTTGGCCTATAACATAAGAAGATATAACTGGAAAGACACAGGCAAGCAAATGTGCATTGCAGCAGTATTACAATAGCCAAGACATGGAGGCAACCAGAAAGTCCATCAAGAGGTGCGTGGCCAAAGAAGAACTGGTACACGTACAGATGGAATATTAGCCAGGGAAAAAAATGAAACAATGCCATTTGCAGCAACATGTATGATTCTTGAGGTAATCAGGCAAATTGTACTAAGTCAGAAAGCAAAAGACACATATCCTATAATATCACTTATAGGTCTTAGCTAAAAATTGATACCAATGAAGATATTTCCACAGAGAAATGCAATCACAGATTCATTAAACAAACTTATGGTTCACCAAATGGAAAGGTGTGAGGATTGGATACATTAGGATATTGGGGTTAAGATAGATATAGAAACACATGTGAAATATGTAATCACCAAAGACCTACGTAATACCAAGACAAGACTACTCAACATCGTGTCATAACCTACATGGGAAAATGATCCAAAGAAGAATAGATATATGTATATGTTTAAAAGAACCACATCTTTCACACCTAGAAGAAACAAAACATTTTAATTAAATTTGCTCTGACAAAAAATAAAAATTAAATTAAAAAAAGAACAAGAAGTAATGAGACATAAACTTAAGGGGCTATTTGCTGGCACATTGCATTCTAATTTACAACCAGAACATGACTTCCATTAAGGCTCTGTCATCACTAATAAAGCAGCTTTATAAGCAATGTTGAAGGTAGCTTAAAAGAAGTCTCACTAATTATTGATAGTAACAAGGAAACAAAGAAAAGTAAAAATCTCA
The DNA here is from genome assembly GCF_028023285.1 of Balaenoptera ricei. Lineage (NCBI taxonomy): Eukaryota > Metazoa > Chordata > Mammalia > Artiodactyla > Balaenopteridae > Balaenoptera > Balaenoptera ricei. The sequence continues at coordinate 144,162 of NW_026777569.1, forward strand.
CTGCAAAAAGTATACATAGGGTAAGGATAGTAGATCAAACACTTATTAAACTTCTGTAAAGAATAAAAGACAACAGTAGTATGTTTTTTTAAAAAGAGAGGGCCCAAATAAATCTGAAATGAAAGAGATGATGTTACAACAGACACCACAGAAATACAAAGTATCCTAAGATACACACAGGGTAACTCAGGGCTCAGACTGGACAGAGCCCACTCTCCAGTCCCCTGTACATGACTTACAGGAGCCTCAGGAACTGAGGAGGGGGTCCCTGAGGAGAGGCTCAAGATAGAATATGGTAGGCATTAACATGACTGCATTCATCTTAAACATGCCTGAACTACATTCACACGAGATGATTTTGTCCTGTATGTACATCGGCACCTCTAGTTGGAACTGCAGATCTTTGGCTTCAACACCTCTACTGACAACATTAGCGTCACCTGCTGTGGACCGTCTCCTATAGGATTTCTAGAATCACAAAACATCGAAGCTTCACAGGACCCAGAGTCTGTGCAACTCCACACAGAGTCTCAGAGTCTCAACTCCACTCAGATACTCCACTCTTGGAGGGCACACACAAAGTAGTGTGCACATCAGGACCCAGGGGAAGGAGCAGTGACCCTGTAGGAGAATGACCAGAACTACCTGCTACTTTTAGAGGGTCTCCTGCAGAGGCAGGTGGTGGCTGTGGCTGTGGCTCACCGTGAGGACAATGACACTGGCAGCAGAAGTTCTGGGAAATACTCCTTGGTGTGAGCCCTCCCAGAGTCCGCCATTAGCCCCACCAAGAGCAAGGTAGGCTCCAGGGCTGGGTCGCCTCAGGCCAAACAACCAACAGGGAGGGAACCCAGCCCCATGCATCAGCAGACAAGCGGATTAAACTTTTTATTAAAGTTTTATTTAATCCGTAGACAAGCGGATTAAAGCTCTGCCCACCAAAGCAACACCCAGCTCTACCCACCACCAGTCCCTCCCATCAGGAAGCTTGCACAAGCCTCTAAGATAGACTCATCCACCGGAGAGCAGACAGCAGAAGCAAGAAGAACTACAATTCTGCAGCCTGTGGAAGGAAAACCACATTCACAGAAAGATAGACAAAATGAAAAGGCAGAGGACTTTATACCAGATCAAGGAACAAGATAAAACCCCAGAAAAAAAATGAAATGAGGTGGAGATAGGGAACCTTCCAGAAAAAGAATTCAGAATAATGATAGTGAAGTTGAGCCAAGACCTTGGAAAAAGAAAGGAGGCAAAGATCGAGAAGATGCAAGAAATGTTTAACAAAGACCTAGAAGAATTAAGGAACAAACACCTAGAAGAATTAAAGAACAAACAAACAGAGGTGAACAATGGAATAACTGAAATGAAAAATACACTAGAAGGAATCAGTAGCAGAATAACTGTGGCAGAAGAACGGATAAGTGACCTGGAAGACAGAAAGGTGGAAATCACTGCCATGGAACAGAATAAAGAAAAAGAATGAAAATAAACGAAGATACCCCAAGAGTCCTCTGGGACAACTTTAAACGCAACAACATTCGCATTATAGGGGTCCCAGAAGGAGAAGAGAGAGAGAAAGGACCCGAGAATATATTTGAAGAGATTATGGTCAAAAACTTCCCTAGCATGGGAAAAGAAATAGCCACCCAAGTCCAGAAGCACAGAGTGTCCCAGGCAGGATAAACCAAAGGAGAAAAATGACAAGACACATAGTAATCAAATTGACAAAAATGAACGACAAAGAAAAATGATTGAAAGCAGCAAGGGAAAAATGACAAATAACATACAAGGGAACTCCCATAAGGATAACAACTGATTTCTCAGCAGAAAATCTACAAGCCAGAAGGAAGTGGCATGATAAATTTAAAGTGATGAAAGGGAAGAACCTACAACCAAGAGTACTCCACCCTGCAAAGAGCTCATTCAGATTTGATGGAGAAATCAAAAGCCTTACAGACAAGCAAAAGCTAAGAGAATTCAGCACCATGAAACCAGCTCTACACCAAATGCTAAAGGAACTTCTCTAAGTGGGAAACACAAGAGAAGAAAAGGACCCACCAAGACAAACCCATAACAATTAAGAAAATAGTAGTAGGAACATACATATCGATAATTACCTTAAACGTGAATGCACTACATGTTCCAACCAAAAGACACAGGCTCGCTGAATGGATACAAAAACAAGACCCATATATATGCTGTCTACAAGAGATCCATTTCAGACCTAGGGACACATACAGACTCAAAGTGAGGCGATGGAAAAATATATTCTATGCAAATGAAAATCAAAAGAAAGCTGGAGTAGCAATACTCATATCAGATAAAATAGACTTTAAAATAAAGAATGTTACAAGAGACGAGGAAAGGCACTACATAATGGTCAGGGGATCAATCCAAGAAGAAGATATAACAATTATAAATATATATGTACCCAAAATAGGAGCAGCTCAATGTATAAGGCAACTGCTAACAGCTATAAAAGAGGAAATCGACAGTAACACAATAATAGCGGGGGACTTTAACAGCTCACTTACACCAGTGGAGATCAGCCAGACAGAAAATTAATAAGGAAACACAAGCTTTAAATGACACAATAGACCAGATAGAGTTAATTGATATTTATAGGACATTCCATCCAAAAACAGCAGATTACACGTTCTTCTCAACTGCACACGGAACATTCTCCAGGATAGATCACATCTTGGGTCACAGATAAAGCCTCAGTAAATTTAAGAAAACTGAAATCATATCAAGCAGCTGTTCCGACCACAATGCTATGAGATTAGAAATCAATTACACGGAAAAAACCGTAAAAAACACAAACTCATGGAGGCTAAACAATACGTTACTAAATAACCAAGAGATCACTGAAGAAATCAAAGAGGAAATCAAAAACTACCTAGAGACAAATGACAACAAAAACACGATGATCCAAAACCTATGGGATGCAGCAAAAGGAGTTCTAAGAGGGAAGTTTATAGCAATACAAGCCTACCTCAAGAAACAAGAAAAATCTCAAATAAACAATCTAACCTTACACCTAGAGGAACTAGAGAAAGAAGAACAAAACCCAAAGTTAGTAGAAGGAAAGAAATCATAAAGATCAGAGCAGAAATAAATGAAATAGAAACAAAGAAAACGAAAGCAAAGATCAATAAAACTAAAAGCTGGTTCTTTGAGAAGATAAGCAAAAATGATCAACCTTTAGCCAGACTCCAGAAAAAGAGGGAGAGGACGCAAATCAACAAAATTAGAAGTGAAAAAGCAGAAGTTACAACAGACACCACAGGAATACAAAGCATCCTAAGAGACTACTACAAGCAACTCTAGGCCAATAAAATGGACAATCTGGAAGAAATGGACAAATTCTTAGAAAGGGATAACCTTCTAAGACTGAACCAGGAAGAAATAGAAAATATGAACAAACCTATCACAAGCAATGAAATTGAAACTGTGATTAAAAATCTTCCAACAAACAAAAGTCCAGAACCAGATGGCATCACAGGTGAATTCTATCAAACATTTAGAGAAGAGCTAACACCCAACCTTCTCAAATTCTTCAAAACAATTGCAGGGGAAGGAACACTCCCAAACTCATTCTATGAGACCACCATCACCCTGATACCAAAATCAGACAGAGATACTACAAGGAAAGAAAATTATAGACCAATATCACTGATGAATATAGATGTAAAAATCCTCAACAAAATACTAGCAAACAGAATCGAACAACACATGAAAAGGATCATACACCATGATCAAGTGGGGTTTATCCCAGGGATGCGAGGATTCTTCAATATACACAAATCAATGTGATACACCATATTAACAAATTGTAGAATAAAACCATATGATCATCTCAATAGATGAAGGAAAAGATTTTGAGAAAATTCAACACTCATTTACGATAAAAACTCTGCAGAGTGTGGGCCTAGAGGGAAACTACCTCAACATAATAAAGGCCATATATGACAAACCCACAGCAAACAGCATTCTCAATGGTGAAAAACTGAAAGCGTTTCCTCTAAGATCAGGAACAAGACGAGGATGTCCACTCTCACCACTGCTATTCAACATAGTTTTGGAAGTCCTAGCCATGGCAATCAGAGAAGAAAAAGAAATAAAAGGAATACAAAAAGGAAAAGAAGAAGTAAAATTGTCACTGTTTGCAGATGACATGATATCATAGAAAGAGAATCCTGAAGATGCCACCAGAAAACCACTGGAGCTAATCAATGAATTTGGTAAAGTTGCAGGATACAAAATTAATGCACAGAAATTGCTTGCATTCCTATACACTAACAATGAAAGATCAGAAAGAGAAATTAAGGAAACAATCCCATTACCACTGCAACAAAAAGAATAAAATACCTAGGAATAAACCTACCTAAGGAAGTAAAAGACCTGTACTCAGAAAACTATAAGACACTGATGAAAGAAATCAAAGATGATATAAACAGATGGAGACATATACCATGTTCTCGGATTAGAAGAATCAATATTGTGAAAATGACTATACTACCCAAAGCAATCTACAGATTCAATGCAATCCCGATCAAAATACCTTTGGCATTTTCTACAGAACAAGAAAAAAAAATCTTAAAATTTGTAGGGAGACACAAAAGACCCTGGATAGCCAAAGCAGTCTTGAGGGGGGAAAAAAAAGAGCTGGAGGAATCAGACTTCCAGACTTCAGACTATATTGCAAAGCTACAGTAATCAAGATAATATGGTACTGACACAAAAACAGAAATATAGGTCAATAGAACAGGATAGAAAGCACAGAGATAAACCCACGTACCTATGGTTCACTAATCTATGACAAAGGAGGCAAGGGTATACAATGGAGAAAAGACAGTGTCTTCAGCAAGTGGTGCTGGGAAAACTGGACAGTTACATGTAAAAGAATGAAATTAGTACACTCCCTAACACCATACACAAAAATAAACTCAAAATGGATTAGAGACCTAAATATAAGACCAGCCACTATAAAACTCTTAGAGGAAAACATAAGCAGAACAGTCTATGACATAAATCACAGCAAGATCCTTTTTGACCCACCTCCTAGAGAAATGGAAATAAAAACAAAAATAAAAAAATGGGACCGAATGAAACATAAATTCTTTTGCACAGCAAAGGAAAACATAAGCAAGATGAAAAGACAACCATCAGAATGGGAGAAAATATTTTCAAATGAAGCAAATGGCAAAGGATTAATCTCCAAAAAGCAGCTCATGTAGCTCAATATCACAAAACCAAACAACCCAATCCAAAAATGGGCAGAAGACCTAAATAGACATTTCTCCAAAGAAGATATACAGGTTGCCAACAAACACATGAAAGGATGCTGAACATCACTAATCATTAGAGAAATGCAAATCAAAACTACAGTGAGGTATCACCTCACACCAGTCAGAATGGCCATCATCAAAAAATCTACCAACAATAAATGCTGGAGAGGCATTTATTGGAGCAAAGGGAACCCTCTTGCACTGTTGGTGGGAATGTAAATTGATATAGCCACTAGGGAGAACGGTATGGGGGTTCCTTAAACACTAAAAATAGAACTACCATGCAACCCAGCAAACCCACTCCTGGACATTTACCCTGAGAAAACCATAATTCAAAAAGAGTCATGTACCACAATGTTCACTGTAGCTCTATTTACAATAGCCAGGACATGGAAGCAACCTAAGTGTCCATCAACAGATAAATGGATAAAGAAGATGTGGCACATATATACAATGGAACATTATTCAGCCATAAAAAGAAACGAAATTGAGTTATTTTTAGTGAGGTGGATGGATCTAGAGTCTGTCCTACAGAGTGAAGTAAGTCAGAAAGAGAAAAACAAATACCATATGCTAACACATATATATGGAATCTTAAAAAAAAAAGTTTATGAAGAACCTAGGGGCAGGAAAGGATTAAGGACACAGACGTAGAGAAAGGACTTGAGGACATGGGGAGAGGGAAGGGTAAGCTGGGACAAAGTGAGAGAGTGGTATGGACATATATACACTACCAAATGTAAAATTGATAGCTACTGGGAAGCAGCCACATAGCACAGGGAGATCAGCTCTGTGCTTTGTGACCACCTAAAAGGGTGGGATAAGGGAGTGAGAGGGAGGTGCAAGAGGGAGGGGATATGGTGTTATATGTATACGCACAGCTGATTCACTTTTTTATACAGCAGAAACTAACACACAATTGTAAAGCAATTATACTCCAATAAAGATGTAAAAGAAAAAAAAAAAGCCCAGAGATAAACCTACACACCTATGGCCCACTAATCTATGACAAAGGAGGCAAGGGTATACAAAGGAGAAAAGACAGTCTCTTCAATAAGTGGTGCTGGGAAAAATGGACAGCTACATGTAAAAGAATGAAATTAGAACACTCCCTAACACCATACACAAAAAATAAACTCAAAATGGATTAGAGACCGAAATGTAAGACCGGACACTATAAAACTCTTAGAGGAAAACACAGGAAGCATACTCTTTGACATAAATCACAGCAAGATCTTTTTTGATCCACCTCCTAGAGTAATGGAATAAAAAAAATAAACATATGGGAGCAAATGAAACCTAAAAGCTTTTGCAAAACAAAGGAAACTACAAACAAGACGAAAAGACAACCCTCACAATGGGAGAAAATATTTGCAAACGAATCAATGGACAAAGGATTAATCTCCAATGTATATAAACAGCTCATGCAGCTCAACAGTAAAAAAACAAACAACCCAATCCAAAAATGGGCAGATGACGTAAATAGACATTTGTCCCAAGAAGACATACAGATGACCAAGAAGCACATGAAAAGCTGCTCAACATCACTAATTATTAGAGAAATATAAACCAAAACTACAATGAGGTATCACCTCACACGAGTTAGAATGGGCATCATCAGAAAATCTACAAGCAACAAATGCTGGAGAGGGTGTGGAGAAAAGGGAACCCTCTTACACTATTTGTGGGAATGTAAATTGATACAGTCACTATGGAGAACAGTATGGAGGTTCCTTAAAAGACTAAAAATAGAATTACCATATGACCCAGCAATCCCACTACTGGCCATATACCCAGAGAAAACCATAATTCAAAAAGACATATTCACCACAATATTCATTGCAGCACTGTTTACAATAGCCAGGTCATGGAAGCAACCTAAATGCCCATAGACAGACGAACAGAAAAGATGTGCTACATATATAAAATGGAATATTACTCAGCCATAAAAAGGAATGAAATTGGGTCATTTGTAGAGACGTGGATAGATCTAGAGACTGTCATACAGAGTGAAGTAAGTCAGAAAGAGAAAAACAAATATCGTATATTAACGCATACATGTGGAACCTAGAAAAATGGTAAAGATGAACCGGTTTGCAAGGCAGAAATAGAGACACAGATGTAGAGAACAAATGTATGGACACCAAGGGGGGAAAGTGGCAGGGTGGTGGTGGTGGGATGAATTGCGAGCCTGGGATTGACATATATACACTTATATGTATAAAATAGGTTACCAATAAGAGCCTGCTGTATAAAAAAATGAATAAAATAAATTCAAAAATTAAAAAATAAATAATACTTAAAAAAATAAAACAGAAAAAAAAAGTTCTGTCCTTCCCATAGACGTATTTATATGAATGAATTATTTCCATGCTTATATCCATAAATACAAAAAGAGGAATAAAACTTACCTTGAACCAAAAAAGAAAAAAAAAAAAAAACAGAACCCACTGGTCATACAGAGGAAAACCCTATCAGGGCACTTGCTCCAGGGGTAAACAATTCTGAAGTTGGTCACAGGTGGGGAATCATCTCCCATGCAGCCAGCAGCCCCCACACGAGGAGCGTCCTCATTGCAAAGCTGGGGGACCGTGAGGAGGCGTCTCTGAGTAAACGTGAGCTGAGCCCCAGGCCAGCTGCTGCTGAACTTTTCCCACCCTTCCCAGGTAAAACACCTGAATGTGTGCAAAGACTTTAAAAACTAGAGGAAGGGGCTTGGAGTCACACCAGCGACAGCACGCAGGCCGACTTGGTGCCTGCAGGCCAGCCAGGATGGTCCTGGCCCCGGGCGCTCGTCTGGAAGCTTTCCATTTCCCTGCCTGAGGTACCCCTCCTGTCCCGGCCCCCACTGCTTTTTTCCTTCCTCACCTCTGCCCGGGGAGAAATTCCAGCAGCAAGTATGGGTGACACATCCTCTTCTTTAGCAGGTGGCAGCCCGGCAACTCCTGCAGAAAGTCCAGCAGAGCCCCAGTCACACTGGGCCACTCATAGAGCCGTGGGCCCTACTCCCTCCCACCAGCCCAACCCCGAGACTGCTGACGGGGCAGAGAATATGGCGTCAGGCACAGCTGCAGAGGCTTTTGCTGCCTGGAGGGGTGTTTATATTGACCTCAACCCAGGCACACCTGGGAAGGGCTGGCCGGCCGGGTCAGGCTGCCCAGGTCAGCCAATCCTCGCCCCTCAGGGGCTCAGAGTTGCAGAAAATGGGCCTTGCTGCACCGGCCAGATCCAAGGAACAGGTGTAGGGTCCCGAGAGTCAGGATAGATAAGGGGCGGCAGCCCTGGCTTGTTTTCGAATCATTTTATCTGGTCCATGAGTGGGAGACAACTTCAAGAAGACCCTCTGCTAATGAGAGGAACCCAGGAGTCAGGGAGAGGAGGGGTGGTGGGTGGAGACAGAGGCCTGGTGCCCCGGCTGCAGTGGAAGCCCCTGGAAGACCAGGCAGAGGGAGGCCGCACAGAGTGAAGCCTAGGGTCACAGACCTGTTGGAGCTGCTGTTTGTTAGTTCAAGCTCTGCTCTGAGGTGCTCTGTGTCAGCTCTGAGTGACAGGGGTGCTGGGGGTGCTCTGCAATGAGGGCTACGTGCACGGTTCCTGTGTGCCCAGCCCTGCCGGGGTACCTGTCCACGGGAGCTCCATATCCAGGGAGGGGCCTGCCCACGAGAGCCCCGTGGGCTGCTGCGTACCTGCCCAGGTGAGCTCCATATCCTGGGAGGGGCCTGACCACAAGAGCCCCGTGGGCTGCTGGGGACCTGGTAGAGGACGCCAGGACAGTCAGTGAAGCCACAGAGGATATACATCTAGTAGTTCCTAATTCCTACACCCTGCTGGTCATTCTACCATCCACCAGGACATGGCATTCTGTATTAGACTTCAATGATGCCTTCTTCTGTATTCCATTAGTCCCAGAGTCACAAGAAATTTTGGCTGTGAGTGGCAGGACTCAACCTACAACAAAAACAATACTGCTGGGCCGTCCTGCCCCAGGGGTTCAAAAATTCCCACACCATCTTTGGGGAAACGTTAGCTAAAGACCTAAAAGATCTACCTCTGGAGAAGGGAACCCTCCTTCAATATGCAGATGACATTCTGATCACCAGCCCGACTAAGGAGGCCTCTGAACTACCTAGCCAATGAAAGATAGAAGGTGTCCAAGGAAAAGGCTCAAATATCACAAACTAAGGTGGCCTTCCTGGGCTTCATTCGCACAGAAGGTCGGAGAAGCCCACCCCAGGAAAGGGAAGAAGCCATTTGCAGCCTCACCTTTCCTGAAACTAGAAGACAGCTTAGGGGTTCCTGGGGAGACCGGGGTTTGCTGCATCTGGATCCCTAACTACAGTCTAATAGCTGGGCCTCTATATGAAACACTGAAAGGAAAAGATGATGATCCTTTTGAATAGAATCCAGAAGCGGCCTTTCAAGAATGGAAAGAGCAGTCAATTCAGACCCTGGCCCTGGACCTCCCTAAGTTAGCTAAACCCTTTGACCTTTACATTCCTGGTCCAAGGCGAATCGCCCTTGGAGTATTAGTGCAAAAACTGGGACCACTTGAAATGGAACAATGCAAGAATGCCCTCCAGGCATTGGCCAGCCACCCCATCCGACCAGGATACTGGGGGTATCTAAAAACCTGGAAATCAGCAGCCCACAAGGCCAGCTCCCTCCTAAGGGAAAAGGACGCCACTTGGTGATCCTAACCACCCACCATGCCCTGAAGTTGCAGGGATTGCTCCGTGGGCACAATGACCTCGAGTGAGGAGGCCCTCCAACACCAACCTCCAGAGAGACAACCTGGGGCAATGGGCCCCCATGACGACTCGTGTGACCATCACTTGACCTGGAGCTTCTCTCAGAAAACAACAAGAGTGTGCCCCAAAAGAGCAGACTATTGCTTACAGGACTTACTGCACCCAGAGCGGAGCTAATAAACTTGGCAGGGGAACCGTAAATAACGCTGCCACCATAGAAAAGCCTACAGACACCGCAGTGACGGCGGCCAATGAGACCGGCTGTACTCCTGGCTACTTCAAAAGGCCGTTGACTGAGTGGCCGTCATGGTCCTGGATCACCACCGGCCCTGGACTGTCTGGGAGTTGAGCAAGCAGGGCTCTGACACCTGGTGCTGTTTGTACGTTAATTCAGTGGCCTAACTGAAGAAAGCACAGACTACTGGTCAGAGCATCTAGGCTGGCAGAAACCGTCAGCCTAAGGGGGCCGAACCAATGTGGAGCAGGGTAAAACCGCCCACCCCCCCAGCGTCTCTGCACATCTCTTTCCTGGACCCTTAAAGGTCATTAGAATCTATAAAACTTCCAATGCTGGTGCTCAGGCAGACGAGCAGTGAGGGAGGAGGCCTGCGGACAATCAACCTCACCTGGAGGCTGCTGGGGAGAAGTCCTGCCCCTCCCCCCGGGTATGAGGACACCCAACTCAGCATGAAGCATTTACAGAAGACGTGTCTGCACCCTCAGCGCCCCAAGAATGAGGAATGGGACAAAAGGCAGAGGAGGGCTTTGTCACTGGCAAAGCCCATTAAAAATTCCTGGGAGATAAAAATAGAATCTGGGCAATAAAATAAAGTCTAACCATTTTTTCCTTTGTGCTTTGTCTAATTTCACTTGCTCCTAGGTTTCCACATGCAGAGGTCCCACACCCGACACTTCAGACCCGATTTCCTCGTGCAAAATGGCTGGGCCGACACCTCAGCTCGTGGGGCCCCGTGCAGACTCTGCGACATAGAGCCTGAGCTGCAGCCAACCTGGCCCTTGAGAGCTCCGCCCCCTCCCTCCCGCTGATGCTGACAGGATCCCTACACAGCAGCCCGGCCCACAACCCGCAGGGGAGCACACACTCTCACCTCTCCATTCTCTGATCAAAATATAAAGTTTTCCTTTGCTTCTGAACCAAAGTCAGTCTCGATCTGTTGGCTCCAATGACACTGGGCAGGGAGACCCTTGTTGGGGCCCACTCTGCAGGATCAGTAACAGAATTTGAGAACATTGTAACTTCAATGAACAGATGTGTGAGCCAAACTGTAATTAACATAGAGCAGTGTATAAGGCTCGTGTAAAATAAGATGTTTCTAACACTTCCATTTGATATTTCCATCACTTTATTATAAGCAAGTTCAGTGGAGGGGATTGTCTTATTTGTCAGGTCAAGAGTAGAGAAATGCAGTGATTTCTTTCCAAGGATGTACATCTAATAATCTTGGTTGAAGTTTCAACCTTGTTTTGAATGATTTTCCATTGAAAATGATACCTCTCTTTCAGCTCCTAGATTTCTGAGAAGTATAAAATCTTATATTTTTTATTAGCAAAGGGGAAAGGTGGGAGGAGGGATAAATTAACAGTTTCAGATTAACATATACACACTGCTATGTATAAAATATATCATCAACAAGGAACTACTGTATAGCACAGGGAACTATACTCAATATTTTGTAATGACCCCTGAGGGGAAATAATCTGAAAAACAATAGATATCTATATCGACATCATCTATCAACTACAGATAAAATGGAAACTAAAGGAGGCCGATGGTGAGCGTTTCTGAACCTGAAGACTTCAATCATCTAAAGTTCGGACTCTGCCTACGGCCCAAGTCCCTTAATGAACACACATGTACCAGTAGCTTAAAAATTCCCCAGATTGGAGTTCGGGGAGACACTGATTTGGAAAAATCCCTTGTGTTCTCCTTACATACACGGGACCTTTCCTACAGCTAAAACATGCCTGTGACACCAGGAAGATGGAACACGGTTGGATCAGGAAGATTTTGGAAACGGCACCAAAACGCCTAATTTCCTGGTTGTTGGGTTCACCCCTCCAGCCTTTTTCCTTAAAATCTCCCCACTAGAGGATGTCAGCACCTTCAACATCCAGTTGCACAGAAATCGGAATTTGTCCAAAGGAAGAAGGGGAAGGAGGAGAAACAAGGAGAGCCAAGCCCTAGATGTTCGGAGAGGCACATGTCACTCTACTTTCCAGTCAGGAAGAAGAATTAAGCAAAGGCTTAGCCTGCCACCGGGAACCAGAGTAGGGCCAGAAGCAAACGAGCGGTTCTGCGGAAAGCTCCCAAAAAAGCGAGTTGACAAATGGAGCACAGGGGCACTGCAATTCACAAACCTGCAGAATTATAAATGATAACTCTCGTCCACAAATATATTGAGGGAAGGCAACGAAGAGGATTTGAAATCAAGGCAGAATTGCAGGAAACAGATTTCAGGAGGTAGATTCGAATCACCACTAAAGCACATGAAAAGCAGCAAAACGTCGACAATGATGCACTTGGCCAAAAAGAGAATATGCGTTTTTTTCTGAATGAATTCAGGAAAAAACCATAGGCCCTTTTTGGCCAACCAAGCAAGCCGGGAATGCAATTCAGCGCTACAAAGAAGTCTGACTTCCCATCGGTCAAAATGGCCTTCCTAAAAAAGTGTAAAACAAGAAAAGCAGGAGAGGCCAGGGAGGAAAGGGAGCCTTGCTACACTGATGGGCGGGATGTAAATTGCCAACAGCCACTCTGGAGAAGTGTACGGTGTGTCCTGAAACATCTAAAAAACACAGCTTAGAGAGCATAGGGCACTTCCACTCATGGGGGTATAAATTGGGAAAATGAAAAATCAGCAAGACACAAGCACCCCAAAGTTTAGGGCTGCTCTGTTGACAAGGACCTCCACTTCATTCCACCTTCAATATCCCAGGAAAGAGAAAAATGGATAAAGAAGTTGTGGTCCTTATGTACAATGCAATATCACTCAGCCATGAAATCAATGTCATAAGGCTAGTAGCAGCATGATGAGTGGATTTAGGTACGACGATTCTAAGTGAAATAAGTCACACAGAAAAGGACACTTCTCATAAGGTCTCACTGATAGAGGGAATGTAAAAACCGTTACACTTGAACTGAATTACAAAAGAGAACAGAGTCACACATGCAGAAAACACACTATGGCTGCTTAACGGGAAAGGTGAGGTGGGGTGATACAGAAAACAAGGGTTTCAAATTAGCTCAGATACCGTTCCATAAACCCAATATGTAATAGACAAGACCTACTCCTTGCTCAGAGAACTGGACTCAACACGCCCTATTCACCGCACAAGAATATATCTGACTAGTAATAATCTTAAAACCTATGTATTGATATCTCTCTGTTAGTGTGTCAAGTGGGTGTAAAGCGGCATAAACACAGCAGTGAAAAGCAGCTAAACCCCATTATAAAAATAAATTACTTTTACAAACCCATGAAACAAAGACAGTGAAAGAGAGAGAAATTCTTACACAATGCGTTCAGGGGCTGTGATGCAACCTGGATTGACCATATCTAGACCCACAGCTGGATGAGACATAAGGGTGGACACTCTTGGGGCTGAGAGGTTTGGTGAGGTTGGGTGAGCAAACGCAGACTCTTTAAAGTAATACTGCATGTTACCCATCGCATGGGTCGCAAATCTCCAGGTTCAAGGGCATCTTCCTACATCGAAAACATGCATGAGAAAACAAAAAGATGGTACACCATGTGATGGGGAAAGGTTTCTAAAACGCACCTCATTTCTCTTCTCCTTGTGCCCGGCTTCACCATTCCAGACGCTTTACTAATAATCTCCCTACTTGGAGCATCAGCACCTTTAACCTCCTGTTCCGTACAGGTTGCAATTTGTCCTGAGGATGAACGGGAAGACGGGGAACCAGTGAGAGACTAGCTCTTGGTGTTGGGACAGGCACAGGTCACTCTATTTTCCCATCAGGAAGAAGAATTAACCACGGGCTCATCCTCCCCCCTGGAACCAGAACAGGGCCTGAAGCCATCCTGCGCTTTTGCGGCCAGCTCCCAAAAAAGCGAGTTGTAAAATGGAGCTTCAGGGCACTGCAATTCACAAACCTGGAGAGTTATAAATGATAACTCTCGTCCACAAATATATTGAGGGAAGGCAAAGAAGAGGATTTGAAATCAAGGCAGAATTGCAGGAAACAGATTTCAGGAGGTAGATTCGAATCGCCTTTAAAGCACATGAAAAGCGGCAAAACGTTGACAATGATGCCCTTGGCCAAAAAGGGCGTATGCGTTTTTTCCTGAATATATTCAGGAAAAAACGCATACGCCCTTTTTGGCCAACCAAGCAACCTGGAAAGGCAAATCAGCGCTACAAAGAAGTCTCGCTTCCCATCGGTTAAAAGGGCCATGCTGAAAAAAGTGTCAAAACCAGAAATACAGGAAAGGCCATGGAGAAATGGGAGCCGTGCTACACTGATGGGCGGGATGTAAATTGCCAACAGCCACTCTGGAGAAGTGTACGGTGAGTCCTGAAACGTCTAAAAAGCAAAGCTTAGAGAGCATAGGGCACTTCCACTCATGGGGGTATACATTGGGAAAATTAAAAATCAGCAAGACACAAGCACCCCAAAGTTTAGGGCTGCTCTCTTGACAAGGACCTCCACTTCATTCCACCTTCAATATCCCAGGAAAGAGAAAAATGGATAAAGAAGTTGTGGTCCTTATATACAATGGAATATCACTCAGCCATGAAATCAATGTCATAAGGCTAGTAGCAGCATGATGAGTGGATTTAGGTACGACGATTCTAAGTGAAATAAGTCACACAGAAAAGGACACTTCTCATAATGTATCACTTATAGAGGGAATGTCAAAACCGTTACACTTGAACTGAATTACAAAACAGAACAGAGTCACACATGCAGAAAACACACTATGGCTGCTTAACGGGAAAGGTGAGGTGGGGTGATACATAAAACAAGGGTTTCAAATTAGCTCAGATACCGTTCCATAAAACCAATATGTAATAGACAAGACCTACTCCTTGCTCAGAGAACTGGACTCAACACGCCCTATTCACCGCACAAGAATATATCTGACTAATAATAATCTTAAAACCTATGTATTGATATCTCTCTGTTAGTGTGTCAAGTGGGTGTAAAGCGGCATAAACACAGCAGTGAAAAGCAGCTAAACCCCATTATAAAAATAAATTACTTTGAAAAACCCATGAAACAAAGACAGTGAAAGAGAGCGAAATTCTTACACAATGCGTTCAGGGGCTGTGATGCAACCTGGATTGACCATATCTAGACCCACAGCTGGATGAGACATAAGGGTGGACACTCTTGGGGCTGAGAGGTTTGGTGAGGTTGGGTGAGCAAATGCAGACCCTTTAAAGTAATACTGCGTGGTACCCATCGCATGGGTCCCAAATCTCCAGGTTCAAGGGCATCTTGCTACATCGAAAACATGCATGAGAAACCCAGAAGATGGTACACCGTGTGATGGGGAAAGGTTTCTAAAACGCACCTCATTTCTCTTCTCCTTGTGCCCGGGTTCGCCATTCCAGCCGCTTTACTAACAATCTCCCTACTTGGAGCATCAGCACCTTTAACCTCCTGTTCCGTACAGGTTGCAATTTGTCCTGAGGATGAACGGGAAGACTTGGAACCAATGAGAGACTAGCTCTTGGTGTAGTGACAGGCACAGGTCACTCTATTTTCCCATCAGGAAGAAGAATTAACCACAGGCTCAGCCTGCCCCCCGGAACCAGAGCAGGGCCTGAAGCCATCCTGCGCTTTTGCGGCCAGCTCCCTAAAAAGCGAGTTGTAAAATGGAGCTTCAGGGCACTGCAATTCACAAACCTGCAGAGTTATAAATGATAACTCTCGTCCACAAATATATTGAGGGAAGGCAAAGAAGAGGATTTGAAATCAAGGCAGAATTGCAGGAAACAGATTTCAGGAGGTAGATTCGAATCGCCTTTAAAGCACATGAAAAGCGGCAAAACGTTGACAATGATGCCCTTGGCCAAAAAGGGCGTATGCGTTTTTTCCTGAATATATTCAGGAAAAAACGCATACGCCCTTTTTGGCCAACCAAGCAACCTGGAAAGGCAAATCAGCGCCACAAAGAAGACTCGCTTCCCATCGGTCAAAAGGGCCATGCTGAAAAAAGTGTCAAAACCAGAAATGCAGGACAGGCCATGGAGAAATGGGAGCCGTGCTACACTGATGGGCGGGATGTAAATTGCCAACAGCCACTCTGGAGAAGTGTACGGTGAGTCCTGAAACGTCTAAAAAGCAAAGCTTAGAGAGCATAGGGCACTTCCACTCATGGGGGTATACATTGGGAAAATGAAAAATCAGCAAGACACAAGCACCCCAAAGTTTAGGGCTGCTCTGTTGACAAGGACCTCCACTTCATTCCACCTTCAATATCCCAGGAAAGAGAAAAATTGATAAAGGAGTTGTGGTCCTTATGTACAATGGAATACAACTCAGCCATGAAATTAATGTCATAAGGCTAGTAGCAGCATGATGAGTGGATTTAGGTACGACGATTCTAAGTGAAATAAGTCACACAGAAAAGGACACTTCTCATAAGGTATCACTGATAGAGGGAATGTAAAAACCGTTACACTTGAACTGAATTACAAAACAGAACGGAGTCACACATGCAGAAAACACACTATGGCTGCTTAACGGGAAAGGTGAGGTGGGGTGATACATAAAACAAGGGTTTCAAATTAGCTCAGATACCGTTCCATAAACCCAATATGTAATAGACAAGACCTACTCCTTGCTCAGAGAACTGGTCTCAACACGCCCCATTCACCGCACAAGAATATATCTGACTATTAATAATCTTAAAACCTATGTATTGATATCTCTCTGTTAGTGTGTCAAGTGGGTGTAAAGCGGCATAAACACAGCAGTGAAAGGCAGCTAAACCCCATTATAAAAATAAACTACTTCGAAATACCCATGAAACAAAGACAGTGAAAGAGAGCGAAATTCTTACACAATGCGTCCAGGGGCTGTGATGCAACCTGGATTGACCATATCTAGACCCACAGCTGGATGAGACATAAGGGTGGACACTCTTGGGGCTGAGAGGTTTGGTGAGGTTGGGTGAGCAAACGCAGACCCTTTAAAGTAATACTGCGTGGTACCCATCGCATGGGTCCCAAATCTCCAGGTTCAAGGGCATCTTGCTACATCGAAAACATGCATGAGAAACCCAGAAGATGGTACACCGTGTGATGGGGAAAGGTTTCTAAAACGCACCTCATTTCTCATCTCCTTGTGCTCGGGTTCGCCATTCCAGCCACTTTACTAGCAATCTCCCTACTTGGAGCATCAGCACCTTTAACCTCCTGTTCCGTACAGGTTGCAATTTGTCCTGAGGATGAACGGGAAGACTTGGAACCAATGAGAGACTAGCTCTTGGTGTAGTGACAGGCACAGGTCACTCTATTTTCCCATCAGGAAGAAGAATTAACCACAGGCTCAGCCTGCCCCCCGGAACCAGAGCAGGGCCTGAAGCCATCCTGCGCTTTTGCGGCCAGCTCCCTAAAAAGCGAGTTGTAAAATGGAGCTTCAGGGCACTGCAATTCACAAACCTGCAGAGTTATAAATGATAACTCTCGTCCACAAATATATTGAGGGAAGGCAAAGAAGAGGATTTGAAATCAAGGCAGAATTGCAGGAAACAGATTTCAGGAGGTAGATTCGAATCGCCTTTAAAGCACATGAAAAGCGGCAAAACGTTGACAATGATGCCCTTGGCCAAAAAGGGCGTATGCGTTTTTTCCTGAATATATTCAGGAAAAAACGCATACGCCCTTTTTGGCCAACCAAGCAACCTGGAAAGGCAAATCAGCGCCACAAAGAAGACTCGCTTCCCATCGGTCAAAAGGGCCATGCTGAAAAAAGTCTCAAAACCAGAAATGCAGGACAGGCCATGGAGAAATGGGAGCCGTGCTACACTGATGGGCGGGATGTAAATTGCCAACAGCCACTCTGGAGAAGTGTACGGTGAGTCCTGAAACGTCTAAAAAGCAAAGCTTAGAGAGCATAGGGCACTTCCACTCATGGGGGTATACATTGGGAAAATGAAAAATCAGCAAGACACAAGCACCCCAAAGTTTAGGGCTGCTCTGTTGACAAGGACCTCCACTTCATTCCACCTTCAATATCCCAGGAAAGAGAAAAATTGATAAAGGAGTTGTGGTCCTTATGTACAATGGAATACAACTCAGCCATGAAATTAATGTCATAAGGCTAGTAGCAGCATGATGAGTGGATTTAGGTACGACGATTCTAAGTGAAATAAGTCACACAGAAAAGGACACTTCTCATAAGGTATCACTGATAGAGGGAATGTAAAAACCGTTACACTTGAACTGAATTACAAAACAGAACGGAGTCACACATGCAGAAAACACACTATGGCTGCTTAACGGGAAAGGTGAGGTGGGGTGATACATAAAACAAGGGTTTCAAATTAGCTCAGATACCGTTCCATAAACCCAATATGTAATAGACAAGACCTACTCCTTGCTCAGAGAACTGGTCTCAACACGCCCCATTCACCGCACAAGAATATATCTGACTAGTAATAATCTTAAAACCTATGTATTGATATCTCTCTGTTAGTGTGTCAAGTGGGTGTAAAGCGGCATAAACACAGCAGTGAAAAGCAGCTAAACCCCATTATAAAAATAAATTACTTTGAAAAACCCATGAAACAAAGACAGTGAAAGAGAGCGAAATTCTTACACAATGCGTTCAGGGGCTGTGATGCAACCTGGATTGACCATATCTAGACCCACAGCTGGATGAGACATAAGGGTGGACACTCTTGGGGCTGAGAGGTTTGGTGAGGTTGGGTGAGCAAACGCAGACCCTTTAAAGTAATACTGCGTGGTACCCATCGCATGGGTCCCAAATCTCCAGGTTCAAGGGCATCTTCCTACATCGAAAACATGCATGAGAAAACAAAAAGATGGTACACCATGTGATGGGGAAAGGTTTCTAAAACGCACCTCATTTCTCTTCTCCTTGTGCCCGGGTTCGCCATTCCAGCCGCTTTACTAACAATCTCCCTACTTGGAGCATCAGCACCTTTAACCTCCTGTTCCGTACAGGTTGCAATTTGTCCTGAGGATGAACGGGAAGACTTGGAACCAATGAGAGACTAGCTCTTGGTGTAGTGACAGGCACAGGTCACTCTATTTTCCCATCAGGAAGAAGAATTAACCACAGGCTCAGCCTGCCCCCCGGAACCAGAGCAGGGCCTGAAGCCATCCTGCGCTTTTGCGGCCAGCTCCCTAAAAAGCGAGTTGTAAAATGGAGCTTCAGGGCACTGCAATTCACAAACCTGCAGAGTTATAAATGATAACTCTCGTCCACAAATATATTGAGGGAAGGCAAAGAAGAGGATTTGAAATCAAGGCAGAATTGCAGGAAACAGATTTCAGGAGGTAGATTCGAATCGCCTGTAAAGCACATGAAAAGCGGCAAAACGTTGACAATGATGCCCTTGGCCAAAAAGGGCGTATGCGTTTTTTCCTGAATATATTCAGGAAAAAACGCATACGCCCTTTTTGGCCAACCAAGCAACCTGGAAAGCAAATCAGCGCCACAAAGAAGACGCGCTTCCCATCGGTCAAAAGGGCCATGCTGAAAAAAGTGTCAAAACCAGAAATGCAGGACAGGCCATGGAGAAATGGGAGCCGTGCTACACTGATGGGCGGGATGTAAATTGCCAACAGACACTCTGGAGAAGTGTACGGTGAGTCCTGAAACGTCTAAATAACAAAGCTTAGAGAGCATAGGGCACTTCCACTCATGGGGGTATACATTGGGAAAATTAAAAATCAGCAAGACACAAGCACCCCAAAGTTTAGGGCTGCTCTGTTGACAAGGACCTCCACTTCATTCCACCTTCAATATCCCAGGAAAGAGAAAAATTGATAAAGGAGTTGTGGTCCTTATGTACAATGGAATACCACTCAGCCATGAAATTAATGTCATAAGGCTAGTAGCAGCATGATGAGTGGATTTAGGTACGACGATTCTAAGTGAAATAAGTCACACAGAAAAGGACACTTCTCATAAGGTATCACTGATAGAGGGAATGTAAAAACCGTTACACTTGAACTGAATTACAAAACAGAACGGAGTCACACATGCAGAAAACACACTATGGCTGCTTAACGGGAAAGGTGAGGTGGGGTGATACATAAAACAAGGGTTTCAAATTAGCTCAGATACCGTTCCATAAACCCAATATGTAATAGACAAGACCTACTCCTTGCTCAGAGAACTGGTCTCAACACGCCCCATTCACCGCACAAGAATATATCTGACTAGTAATAATCTTAAAACCTATGTATTGATATCTCTCTGTTAGTGTGTCAAGTGGGTGTAAAGCAGCATAAACACAGCAGTGAAAAGCAGCTAAACCCCATTATAAAAATAAATTACTTTGAAAAACCCATGAAACAAAGACAGTGAAAGAGAGCGAAATTCTTACACAATGCGTTCAGGGGCTGTGATGCAACCTGGATTGACCATATCTAGACCCACAGCTGGATGAGACATAAGGGTGGACACTCTTGGGGCTGAGAGGTTTGGTGAGGTTGGGTGAGCAAACGCAGACCCTTTAAAGTAATACTGCGTGGTACCCATCGCATGGGTCCCAAATCTCCAGGTTCAAGGGCATCTTGCTACATCGAAAACATGCATGAGAAACCCAGAAGATGGTACACCGTGTGATGGGGAAAGGTTTCTAAAACGCACCTCATTTCTCATCTCCTTGTGCTCGGGTTCGCCATTCCAGCCACTTTACTAGCAATCTCCCTACTTGGAGCATCAGCACCTTTAACCTCCTGTTCCGTACAGGTTGCAATTTGTCCTGAGGATGAACGGGAAGACTTGGAACCAATGAGAGACTAGCTCCTGGTGTAGGGACAGGCACAGGTCACTCTATTTTCCCATCAGGAAGAAGAATTAACCACAGGCTCAGCCTGCCCCCCGGAACCAGAACAGGGCCTGAAGCCATCCTGCGCTTTTGCGGCCAGCTCCCTAAAAAGCGAGTTGTAAAATGGAGCTTCAGGGCACTGCAATTCACAAACCTGCAGAGTTATAAATGATAACTCTCGTCCACAAATATATTGAGGGAAGGCAAAGAAGAGGATTTGAAATCAAGGCAGAATTGCAGGAAACAGATTTCAGGAGGTAGATTCGAATCGCCTTTAAAGCACATGAAAAGCGGCAAAACGTTGACAATGATGCCCTTGGCCAAAAAGGGCGTATGCGTTTTTTCCTGAATATATTCAGGAAAAAACGCATACGCCCTTTTTGGCCAACCAAGCAACCTGGAAAGGCAAATCAGCGCTACAAAGAAGTCTCGCTTCCCATCGGTTAAAAGGGCCATGCTGAAAAAAGTGTCAAAACCAGAAATACAGGAAAGGCCATGGAGAAATGGGAGCCGTGCTACACTGATGGGCGGGATGTAAATTGCCAACAGCCACTCTGGAGAAGTGTACGGTGAGTCCTGAAACGTCTAAAAAGCAAAGATTAGAGAGCATAGGGCACTTCCACTCATGGGGGTATACATTGGGAAAATTAAAAATCAGCAAGACACAAGCACCCCAAAGTTTAGGGCTGCTCTCTTGACAAGGACCTCCACTTCATTCCACCTTCAATATCCCAGGAAAGAGAAAAATGGATAAAGAAGTTGTGGTCCTTATATACAATGGAATATCACTCAGCCATGAAATCAATGTCATAAGGCTAGTAGCAGCATGATGAGTGGATTTAGGTACGACGATTCTAAGTGAAATAAGTCACACAGAAAAGGACACTTCTCATAATGTATCACTTATAGAGGGAATGTAAAAACCGTTACACTTGAACTGAATTACAAAACAGAACAGAGTCACACATGCAGAAAACACACTATGGCTGCTTAACGGGAAAGGTGAGGTGGGGTGATACATAAAACAAGGGTTTCAAATTAGCTCAGATACCGTTCCATAAAACCAATATGTAATAGACAAGACCTACTCCTTGCTCAGAGAACTGGACTCAACACGCCCTATTCACCGCACAAGAATATATCTGACTAGTAATAATCTTAAAACCTATGTATTGATATCTCTCTGTTAGTGTGTCAAGTGGGTGTAAAGCGGCATAAACACAGCAGTGAAAAGCAGCTAAACCCCATTATAAAAATAAATTACTTTGAAAAACCCATGAAACAAAGACAGTGAAAGAGAGCGAAATTCTTACACAATGCGTTCAGGGGCTGTGATGCAACCTGGATTGACCATATCTAGACCCACAGCTGGATGAGACATAAGGGTGGACACTCTTGGGGCTGAGAGGTTTGGTGAGGTTGGGTGAGCAAACGCAGACCCTTTAAAGTAATACTGCGTGGTACCCATCGCATGGGTCCCAAATCTCCAGGTTCAAGGGCATCTTCCTACATCGAAAACATGCATGAGAAAACAAAAAGATGGTACACCATGTGATGGGGAAAGGTTTCTAAAACGCACCTCATTTCTCTTCTCCTTGTGCCCGGGTTCGCCATTCCAGCCGCTTTACTAACAATCTCCCTACTTGGAGCATCAGCACCTTTAACCTCCTGTTCCGTACAGGTTGCAATTTGTCCTGAGGATGAACGGGAAGACTTGGAACCAATGAGAGACTAGCTCTTGGTGTAGGGACAGGCACAGGTCACTCTATTTTCCCATCAGGAAGAAGAATTAACCACAGGCTCAGCCTGCC
Source organism: Balaenoptera ricei (assembly GCF_028023285.1). Classification (NCBI taxonomy): domain Eukaryota; kingdom Metazoa; phylum Chordata; class Mammalia; order Artiodactyla; family Balaenopteridae; genus Balaenoptera; species Balaenoptera ricei. Next base: position 167,033 of record NW_026777569.1, read on the forward strand.
CCCCGGAACCAGAGCAGGGCCTGAAGCCATCCTGCGCTTTTGCGGCCAGCTCCCTAAAAAGCGAGTTGTAAAATGGAGCTTCAGGGCACTGCAATTCACAAACCTGCAGAGTTATAAATGATAACTCTCGTCCACAAATATATTGAGGGAAGGCAAAGAAGAGGATTTGAAATCAAGGCAGAATTGCAGGAAACAGATTTCAGGAGGTAGATTCGAATCGCCTGTAAAGCACATGAAAAGCGGCAAAACGTTGACAATGATGCCCTTGGCCAAAAAGGGCGTATGCGTTTTTTCCTGAATATATTCAGGAAAAAACGCATACGCCCTTTTTGGCCAACCAAGCAACCTGGAAAGGCAAATCAGCGCCACAAAGAAGACTCGCTTCCCATCGGTTAAAAGGGCCATGCTGAAAAAAGTGTCAAAACCAGAAATGCAGGACAGGCCATGGAGAAATGGGAGCCGTGCTACACTGATGGGCGGGATGTAAATTGCCAACAGACACTCTGGAGAAGTGTACGGTGAGTCCTGAAACGTCTAAATAACAAAGCTTAGAGAGCATAGGGCACTTCCACTCATGGGGGTATACATTGGGAAAATTAAAAATCAGCAAGACACAAGCACCCCAAAGTTTAGGGCTGCTCTGTTGACAAGGACCTCCACTTCATTCCACCTTCAATATCCCAGGAAAGAGAAAAATTGATAAAGGAGTTGTGGTCCTTATGTACAATGGAATACCACTCAGCCATGAAATTAATGTCATAAGGCTAGTAGCAGCATGATGAGTGGATTTAGGTACGACGATTCTAAGTGAAATAAGTCACACAGAAAAGGACACTTCTCATAAGGTATCACTGATAGAGGGAATGTAAAAACCGTTACACTTGAACTGAATTACAAAACAGAACGGAGTCACACATGCAGAAAACACACTATGGCTGCTTAACGGGAAAGGTGAGGTGGGGTGATACATAAAACAAGGGTTTCAAATTAGCTCAGATACCGTTCCATAAACCCAATATGTAATAGACAAGACCTACTCCTTGCTCAGAGAACTGGTCTCAACACGCCCCATTCACCGCACAAGAATATATCTGACTAGTAATAATCTTAAAACCTATGTATTGATATCTCTCTGTTAGTGTGTCAAGTGGGTGTAAAGCGGCATAAACACAGCAGTGAAAAGCAGCTAAACCCCATTATAAAAATAAATTACTTCGAAATACCCATGAAACAAAGACAGTGAAATAGAGCGAAATTCTTACACAATGCGTTCAGGGGCTGTGATGCAACCTGGATTGACCATATCTAGACCCACAGCTGGATGAGACATAAGGGTGGACGCTCTTGGGGCTGAGAGGTTTGGTGAGGTTGGGTGAGCAAACGCAGACCCTTTAAAGTAATACTGCGTGGTACCCATCGCATGGGTCCCAAATCTCCAGGTTCAAGGGCATCTTGCTACATCGAAAACATGCATGAGAAACCCAGAAGATGGTACACCGTGTGATGGGGAAAGGTTTCTAAAACGCACCTCATTTCTCATCTCCTTGTGCTCGGGTTCGCCATTCCAGCCACTTTACTAGCAATCTCCCTACTTGGAGCATCAGCACCTTTAACCTCCTGTTCCGTACAGGTTGCAATTTGTCCTGAGGATGAACGGGAAGACTTGGAACCAATGAGAGACTAGCTCTTGGTGTAGGGACAGGCACAGGTCACTCTATTTTCCCATCAGGAAGAAGAATTAACCACAGGCTCAGCCTGCCCCCCGGAACCAGAACAGGGCCTGAAGCCATCCTGCGCTTTTGCGGCCAGCTCCCTAAAAAGCGAGTTGTAAAATGGAGCTTCAGGGCACTGCAATTCACAAACCTGCAGAGTTATAAATGATAACTCTCGTCCACAAATATATTGAGGGAAGGCAAAGAAGAGGATTTGAAATCAAGGCAGAATTGCAGGAAACAGATTTCAGGAGGTAGATTCGAATCGCCTTTAAAGCACATGAAAAGCGCCAAAACGTTGACAATGATGCCCTTGGCCAAAAAGGGCGTATGCGTTTTTTCCTGAATATATTCAGGAAAAAACGCATACGCCCTTTTTGGCCAACCAAGCAACCTGGAAAGGCAAATCAGCGCCACAAAGAAGACTCGCTTCCCATCGGTCAAAAGGGCCATGCTGAAAAAAGTGTCAAAACCAGAAATGCAGGACAGGCCATGGAGAAATGGGAGCCGTGCTACACTGATGGGCGGGATGTAAATTGCCAACAGCCACTCTGGAGAAGTGTACGGTGAGTCCTGAAACGTCTAAAAAGCAAAGCTTAGAGAGCATAGGGCACTTCCACTCATGGGGGTATACATTGGGAAAATGAAAAATCAGCAAGACACAAGCACCCCAAAGTTTAGGGCTGCTCTGTTGACAAGGACCTCCACTTCATTCCACCTTCAATATCCCAGGAAAGAGAAAAATTGATAAAGGAGTTGTGGTCCTTATGTACAATGGAATACAACTCAGCCATGAAATTAATGTCATAAGGCTAGTAGCAGCATGATGAGTGGATTTAGGTACGACGATTCTAAGTGAAATAAGTCACACAGAAAAGGACACTTCTCATAAGGTATCACTGATAGAGGGAATGTAAAAACCGTTACACTTGAACTGAATTACAAAACAGAACGGAGTCACACATGCAGAAAACACACTATGGCTGCTTAACGGGAAAGGTGAGGTGGGGTGATACATAAAACAAGGGTTTCAAATTAGCTCAGATACCGTTCCATAAACCCAATATGTAATAGACAAGACCTACTCCTTGCTCAGAGAACTGGTCTCAACACGCCCCATTCACCGCACAAGAATATATCTGACTAGTAATAATCTTAAAACCTATGTATTGATATCTCTCTGTTAGTGTGTCAAGTGGGTGTAAAGCGGCATAAACACAGCAGTGAAAAGCAGCTAAACCCCATTATAAAAATAAATTACTTCGAAATACCCATGAAACAAAGACAGTGAAAGAGAGCGAAATTCTTACACAATGCGTCCAGGGGCTGTGATGCAACCTGGATTGACCATATCTAGACCCACAGCTGGATGAGACATAAGGGTGGACACTCTTGGGGCTGAGAGGTTTGGTGAGGTTGGGTGAGCAAACGCAGACCCTTTAAAGTAATACTGCGTGGTACCCATCGCATGGGTCCCAAATCTCCAGGTTCAAGGGCATCTTGCTACATCGAAAACATGCATGAGAAACCCAGAAGATGGTACACCGTGTGATGGGGAAAGGTTTCTAAAACGCACCTCATTTCTCATCTCCTTGTGCTCGGGTTCGCCATTCCAGCCACTTTACTAGCAATCTCCCTACTTGGAGCATCAGCACCTTTAACCTCCTGTTCCGTACAGGTTGCAATTTGTCCTGAGGATGAACGGGAAGACTTGGAACCAATGAGAGACTAGCTCTTGGTGTAGGGACAGGCACAGGTCACTCTATTTTCCCATCAGGAAGAAGAATTAACCACAGGCTCAGCCTGCCCCCCGGAACCAGAACAGGGCCTGAAGCCATCCTGCGCTTTTGCGGCCAGCTCCCTAAAAAGCGAGTTGTAAAATGGAGCTTCAGGGCACTGCAATTCACAAACCTGCAGAGTTATAAATGATAACTCTCGTCCACAAATATATTGAGGGAAGGCAAAGAAGAGGATTTGAAATCAAGGCAGAATTGCAGGAAACAGATTTCAGGAGGTAGATTCGAATCGCCTTTAAAGCACATGAAAAGCGCCAAAACGTTGACAATGATGCCCTTGGCCAAAAAGGGCGTATGCGTTTTTTCCTGAATATATTCAGGAAAAAACGCATACGCCCTTTTTGGCCAACCAAGCAACCTGGAAAGGCAAATCAGCGCTACAAAGAAGTCTCGCTTCCCATCGGTTAAAAGGGCCATGCTGAAAAAAGTGTCAAAACCAGAAATACAGGAAAGGCCATGGAGAAATGGGAGCCGTGCTACACTGATGGGCGGGATGTAAATTGCCAACAGCCACTCTGGAGAAGTGTACGGTGAGTCCTGAAACGTCTAAAAAGCAAAGCTTAGAGAGCATAGGGCACTTCCACTCATGGGGGTATACATTGGGAAAATTAAAAATCAGCAAGACACAAGCACCCCAAAGTTTAGGGCTGCTCTCTTGACAAGGACCTCCACTTCATTCCACCTTCAATATCCCAGGAAAGAGAAAAATGGATAAAGAAGTTGTGGTCCTTATATACAATGGAATATCACTCAGCCATGAAATCAATGTCATAAGGCTAGTAGCAGCATGATGAGTGGATTTAGGTACGACGATTCTAAGTGAAATAAGTCACACAGAAAAGGACACTTCTCATAATGTATCACTTATAGAGGGAATGTCAAAACCGTTACACTTGAACTGAATTACAAAACAGAACAGAGTCACACATGCAGAAAACACACTATGGCTGCTTAACGGGAAAGGTGAGGTGGGGTGATACATAAAACAAGGGTTTCAAATTAGCTCAGATACCGTTCCATAAAACCAATATGTAATAGACAAGACCTACTCCTTGCTCAGAGAACTGGACTCAACACGCCCTATTCACCGCACAAGAATATATCTGACTAGTAATAATCTTAAAACCTATGTATTGATATCTCTCTGTTAGTGTGTCAAGTGGGTGTAAAGCGGCATAAACACAGCAGTGAAAAGCAGCTAAACCCCATTATAAAAATAAATTACTTTGAAAAACCCATGAAACAAAGACAGTGAAAGAGAGCGAAATTCTTACACAATGCGTTCAGGGGCTGTGATGCAACCTGGATTGACCATATCTAGACCCACAGCTGGATGAGACATAAGGGTGGACACTCTTGGGGCTGAGAGGTTTGGTGAGGTTGGGTGAGCAAACGCAGACCCTTTAAAGTAATACTGCGTGGTACCCATCGCATGGGTCCCAAATCTCCAGGTTCAAGGGCATCTTCCTACATCGAAAACATGCATGAGAAAACAAAAAGATGGTACACCATGTGATGGGGAAAGGTTTCTAAAACGCACCTCATTTCTCTTCTCCTTGTGCCCGGGTTCGCCATTCCAGCCGCTTTACTAACAATCTCCCTACTTGGAGCATCAGCACCTTTAACCTCCTGTTCCGTACAGGTTGCAATTTGTCCTGAGGATGAACGGGAAGACTTGGAACCAATGAGAGACTAGCTCTTGGTGTAGTGACAGGCACAGGTCACTCTATTTTCCCATCAGGAAGAAGAATTAACCACAGGCTCAGCCTGCCCCCCGGAACCAGAGCAGGGCCTGAAGCCATCCTGCGCTTTTGCGGCCAGCTCCCTAAAAAGCGAGTTGTAAAATGGAGCTTCAGGGCACTGCAATTCACAAACCTGCAGAGTTATAAATGATAACTCTCGTCCACAAATATATTGAGGGAAGGCAAAGAAGAGGATTTGAAATCAAGGCAGAATTGCAGGAAACAGATTTCAGGAGGTAGATTCGAATCGCCTTTAAAGCACATGAAAAGCGGCAAAACGTTGACAATGATGCCCTTGGCCAAAAAGGGCGTATGCGTTTTTTCCTGAATATATTCAGGAAAAAACGCATACGCCCTTTTTGGCCAACCAAGCAACCTGGAAAGGCAAATCAGCGCCACAAAGAAGACTCGCTTCCCATCGGTTAAAAGGGCCATGCTGAAAAAAGTGTCAAAACCAGAAATGCAGGACAGGCCATGGAGAAATGGGAGCCGTGCTACACTGATGGGCGGGATGTAAATTGCCAACAGACACTCTGGAGAAGTGTACGGTGAGTCCTGAAACGTCTAAATAACAAAGCTTAGAGAGCATAGGGCACTTCCACTCATGGGGGTATACATTGGGAAAATTAAAAATCAGCAAGACACAAGCACCCCAAAGTTTAGGGCTGCTCTGTTGACAAGGACCTCCACTTCATTCCACCTTCAATATCCCAGGAAAGAGAAAAATTGATAAAGGAGTTGTGGTCCTTATGTACAATGGAATACCACTCAGCCATGAAATTAATGTCATAAGGCTAGTAGCAGCATGATGAGTGGATTTAGGTACGACGATTCTAAGTGAAATAAGTCACACAGAAAAGGACACTTCTCATAAGGTATCACTGATAGAGGGAATGTAAAAACCGTTACACTTGAACTGAATTACAAAACAGAACGGAGTCACACATGCAGAAAACACACTATGGCTGCTTAACGGGAAAGGTGAGGTGGGGTGATACATAAAACAAGGGTTTCAAATTAGCTCAGATACCGTTCCATAAACCCAATATGTAATAGACAAGACCTACTCCTTGCTCAGAGAACTGGTCTCAACACGCCCCATTCACCGCACAAGAATATATCTGACTAGTAATAATCTTAAAACCTATGTATTGATATCTCTCTGTTAGTGTGTCAAGTGGGGGTAAAGCGGCATAAACACAGCAGTGAAAAGCAGCTAAACCCCATTATAAAAATAAATTACTTCGAAATACCCATGAAACAAAGACAGTGAAATAGAGCGAAATTCTTACACAATGCGTTCAGGGGCTGTGATGCAACCTGGATTGACCATATCTAGACCCACAGCTGGATGAGACATAAGGGTGGACGCTCTTGGGGCTGAGAGGTTTGGTGAGGTTGGGTGAGCAAACGCAGACCCTTTAAAGTAATACTGCGTGGTACCCATCGCATGGGTCCCAAATCTCCAGGTTCAAGGGCATCTTGCTACATCGAAAACATGCATGAGAAACCCAGAAGATGGTACACCGTGTGATGGGGAAAGGTTTCTAAAACGCACCTCATTTCTCATCTCCTTGTGCTCGGGTTCGCCATTCCAGCCCCTTTACTAGCAATCTCCCTACTTGGAGCATCAGCACCTTTAACCTCCTGTTCCGTACAGGTTGCAATTTGTCCTGAGGATGAACGGGAAGACTTGGAACCAATGAGAGACTAGCTCTTGGTGTAGGGACAGGCACAGGTCACTCTATTTTCCCATCAGGAAGAAGAATTAACCACAGGCTCAGCCTGCCCCCCGGAACCAGAACAGGGCCTGAAGCCATCCTGCGCTTTTGCGGCCAGCTCCCTAAAAAGCGAGTTGTAAAATGGAGCTTCAGGGCACTGCAATTCACAAACCTGCAGAGTTATAAATGATAACTCTCGTCCACAAATATATTGAGGGAAGGCAAAGAAGAGGATTTGAAATCAAGGCAGAATTGCAGGAAACAGATTTCAGGAGGTAGATTCGAATCGCCTTTAAAGCACATGAAAAGCGGCAAAACGTTGACAATGATGCCCTTGGCCAAAAAGGGCGTATGCGTTTTTTCCTGAATATATTCAGGAAAAAACGCATACGCCCTTTTTGGCCAACCAAGCAACCTGGAAAGGCAAATCAGCGCCACAAAGAAGACTCGCTTCCCATCGGTCAAAAGGGCCATGCTGAAAAAAGTGTCAAAACCAGAAATGCAGGACAGGCCATGGAGAAATGGGAGCCGTGCTACACTGATGGGTGGGATGTAAATTGCCAACAGCCACTCTAGAGAAGTGTACGGTGAGTCCTGAAACGTCTAAATAACAAAGCTTAGAGAGCATAGGGCACTTCCACTCATGGGGGTATACATTGGGAAAATGAAAAATCAGCAAGACACAAGCACCCCAAAGTTTAGGGCTGCTCTGTTGACAAGGACCTCCACTTCATTCCACCTTCAATATCCCAGGAAAGAGAAAAATGGATAAAGGAGTTGTGGTCCTTATGTACAATGGAATACCACTCAGCCATGAAATTAATGTCATAAGGCTAGTAGCAGCATGATGAGTGGATTTAGGTACGACGATTCTAAGTGAAATAAGTCACACAGAAAAGGACACTTCTCATAAGGTATCACTGATAGAGGGAATGTAAAAACCGTTACACTTGAACTGAATTACAAAACAGAACGGAGTCACACATGCAGAAAACACACTATGGCTGCTTAACGGGAAAGGTGAGGTGGGGTGATACATAAAACAAGGGTTTCAAATTAGCTCAGATACCGTTCCATAAACCCAATATGTAATAGACAAGACCTACTCCTTGCTCAGAGAACTGGTCTCAACACGCCCCATTCACCGCACAAGAATATATCTGACTAGTAATAATCTTAAAACCTATGTATTGATATCTCTCTGTTAGTGTGTCAAGTGGGTGTAAAGCGGCATAAACACAGCAGTGAAAGGCAGCTAAACCCCATTATAAAAATAAATTACTTCGAAATACCCATGAAACAAAGACAGTGAAAGAGAGCGAAATTCTTACACAATGCGTCCAGGGGCTGTGATGCAACCTGGATTGACCATATCTAGACCCACAGCTGGATGAGACATAAGGGTGGACACTCTTGGGGCTGAGAGGTTTGGTGAGGTTGGGTGAGCAAACGCAGACCCTTTAAAGTAATACTGCGTGGTACCCATCGCATGGGTCCCAAATCTCCAGGTTCAAGGGCATCTTGCTACATCGAAAACATGCATGAGAAACCCAGAAGATGGTACACCGTGTGATGGGGAAAGGTTTCTAAAACGCACCTCATTTCTCATCTCCTTGTGCTCGGGTTCGCCATTCCAGCCACTTTACTAGCAATCTCCCTACTTGGAGCATCAGCACCTTTAACCTCCTGTTCTGTACAGGTTGCAATTTGTCCTGAGGATGAACGGGAAGACTTGGAACCAATGAGAGACTAGCTCCTGGTGTAGGGACAGGCACAGGTCACTCTATTTTCCCATCAGGAAGAAGAATTAACCACAGGCTCAGCCTGCCCCCCGGAACCAGAGCAGGGCCTGAAGCCATCCTGCGCTTTTGCGGCCAGCTCCCTAAAAAGCGAGTTGTAAAATGGAGCTTCAGGGCACTGCAATTCACAAACCTGCAGAGTTATAAATGATAACTCTCGTCCACAAATATATTGAGGGAAGGCAAAGAAGAGGATTTGAAATCAAGGCAGAATTGCAGGAAACAGATTTCAGGAGGTAGATTCGAATCGCCTTTAAAGCACATGAAAAGCGGCAAAACGTTGACAATGATGCCCTTGGCCAAAAAGGGCGTATGCGTTTTTTCCTGAATATATTCAGGAAAAAACGCATACGCCCTTTTTGGCCAACCAAGCAACCTGGAAAGGCAAATCAGCGCTACAAAGATGTCTCGCTTCCCATCGGTTAAAAGGGCCATGCTGAAAAAAGTGTCAAAATCAGAAATACAGGACAGGCCATGGAGAAATGGGAGCCTTGCTACACTGATGGGTGGGATGTAAATTGCCAACAGCCACTCTGGAGAAGAGTACGGTGTGTCCTGAATTATCTAAAAAACACAGCTTAGAGAGCATAGGGCACTTCCACTCATGGGGGTATAAATTGGGAAAATGAAAAATCAGCAAGACACAAGCACCCCAAAGTTTAGGGCTGCTCTGTTGACAAGGACCTCCACTTCATTCCACCTTCAATATCCCAGGAAAGAGAAAAATGGATAAAGGAGTTGTGGTCCTTATGTACAATGGAATATCACTCAGCCATGAAATCAATGTCATAAGGCTAGTAGCAGCATGATGAGTGGATTTAGGTACGACGATGCTAAGTGAAATAAGTCACACAGAAAAGGACACTTCTCATAAGGTATCACTGATAGAGGGAATGTAAAAACCGTTACACTTGAACTGAATTACAAAACAGAACGGAGTCACACATGCAGAAAACACACTATGGCTGCTTAACGGGAAAGGTGAGGTGGGGTGATACATAAAACAAGGGTTTCAAATTAGCTCAGATACCGTTCCATAAACCCAATATGTAATAGACAAGACCTACTCCTTGCTCAGAGAACTGGTCTCAACACGCCCCATTCACCGCACAAGAATATATCTGACTAGTAATAATCTTAAAACCTATGTATTGATATCTCTCTGTTAGTGTGTCAAGTGGGTGTAAAGCGGCATAAACACAGCAGTGAAAAGCAGCTAAACCCCATTATAAAAATAAATTACTTTGAAAAACCCATGAAACAAAGACAGTGAAAGAGAGCGAAATTCTTACACAATGCGTTCAGGGGCTGTGATGCAACCTGGATTGACCATATCTAGACCCACAGCTGGATGAGACATAAGGGTGGACACTCTTGGGGCTGAGAGGTTTGGTGAGGTTGGGTGAGCAAACACAGACCCTTTAAAGTAATACTGCGTGGTACCCATCGCATGGGTCCCAAATCTCCAGGTTCAAGGGCATCTTGCTACATCGAAAACATGCATGAGAAAACAAAAAGATGGTACACCGTGTGATGGGGAAAGGTTTCTAAAACGCACCTCATTTCTCATCTCCTTGTGCTCGGGTTCGCCATTCCAGCCAATTTACTAGCAATCTCCCTACTTGGAGCATCAGCACCTTTAACCTCCTGTTCCGTACAGGTTGCAATTTGTCCTGAGGATGAACGGGAAGACTTGGAACCAATGAGAGACTAGCTCCTGGTGTAGGGACAGGCACAGGTCACTCTATTTTCCCATCAGGAAGAAGAATTAACCACAGGCTCAGCCTGCCCCCCGGAACCAGAACAGGGCCTGAAGCCATCCTGCGCTTTTGCGGCCAGCTCCCTAAAAAGCGAGTTGTAAAATGGAGCTTCAGGGCACTGCAATTCACAAACCTGCAGAGTTATAAATGATAACTCTCGTCCACAAATATATTGAGGGAAGGCAAAGAAGAGGATTTGAAATCAAGGCAGAATTGCAGGAAACAGATTTCAGGAGGTAGATTCGAATCGCCTTTAAAGCACATGAAAAGCGGCAAAACGTTGACAATGATGCCCTTGGCCAAAAAGGGCGTATGCGTTTTTTCCTGAATATATTCAGGAAAAAACGCATACGCCCTTTTTGGCCAACCAAGCAACCTGGAAAGGCAAATCAGCGCTACAAAGAAGTCTCGCTTCCCATCGGTTAAAAGGGCCATGCTGAAAAAAGTGTCAAAACCAGAAATACAGGAAAGGCCATGGAGAAATGGGAGCCGTGCTACACTGATGGGCGGGATGTAAATTGCCAACAGCCACTCTGGAGAAGTGTACGGTGAGTCCTGAAACGTCTAAAAAGCAAAGCTTAGAGAGCATAGGGCACTTCCACTCATGGGGGTATACATTGGGAAAATTAAAAATCAGCAAGACACAAGCACCCCAAAGTTTAGGGCTGCTCTCTTGACAAGGACCTCCACTTCATTCCACCTTCAATATCCCAGGAAAGAGAAAAATGGATAAAGAAGTTGTGGTCCTTATATACAATGGAATATCACTCAGCCATGAAATCAATGTCATAAGGCTAGTAGCAGCATGATGAGTGGATTTAGGTACGACGATTCTAAGTGAAATAAGTCACACAGAAAAGGACACTTCTCATAATGTATCACTTATAGAGGGAATGTAAAAACCGTTACACTTGAACTGAATTACAAAACAGAACGGAGTCACACATGCAGAAAACACACTATGGCTGCTTAACGGGAAAGGTGAGGTGGGGTGATACATAAAACAAGGGTTTCAAATTAGCTCAGATACCGTTCCATAAAACCAATATGTAATAGACAAGACCTACTCCTTGCTCAGAGAACTGGACTCAACACGCCCTATTCACCGCACAAGAATATATCTGACTAGTAATAATCTTAAAACCTATGTATTGATATCTCTCTGTTAGTGTGTCAAGTGGGTGTAAAGCGGCATAAACACAGCAGTGAAAAGCAGCTAAACCCCATTATAAAAATAAATTACTTTGAAAAACCCATGAAACAAAGACAGTGAAAGAGAGCGAAATTCTTACACAATGCGTTCAGGGGCTGTGATGCAACCTGGATTGACCATATCTAGACCCACAGCTGGATGAGACATAAGGGTGGACACTCTTGGGGCTGAGAGGTTTGGTGAGGTTGGGTGAGCAAACGCAGACCCTTTAAAGTAATACTGCGTGGTACCCATCGCATGGGTCCCAAATCTCCAGGTTCAAGGGCATCTTCCTACATCGAAAACATGCATGAGAAAACAAAAAGATGGTACACCATGTGATGGGGAAAGGTTTCTAAAACGCACCTCATTTCTCTTCTCCTTGTGCCCGGGTTCGCCATTCCAGCCGCTTTACTAACAATCTCCCTACTTGGAGCATCAGCACCTTTAACCTCCTGTTCCGTACAGGTTGCAATTTGTCCTGAGGATGAACGGGAAGACTTGGAACCAATGAGAGACTAGCTCTTGGTGTAGTGACAGGCACAGGTCACTCTATTTTCCCATCAGGAAGAAGAATTAACCACAGGCTCAGCCTGCCCCCCGGAACCAGAGCAGGGCCTGAAGCCATCCTGCGCTTTTGCGGCCAGCTCCCTAAAAAGCGAGTTGTAAAATGGAGCTTCAGGGCACTGCAATTCACAAACCTGCAGAGTTATAAATGATAACTCTCGTCCACAAATATATTGAGGGAAGGCAAAGAAGAGGATTTGAAATCAAGGCAGAATTGCAGGAAACAGATTTCAGGAGGTAGATTCGAATCGCCTTTAAAGCACATGAAAAGCGGCAAAACGTTGACAATGATGCCCTTGGCCAAAAAGGGCGTATGCGTTTTTTCCTGAATATATTCAGGAAAAAACGCATACGCCCTTTTTGGCCAACCAAGCAACCTGGAAAGGCAAATCAGCGCCACAAAGAAGACTCGCTTCCCATCGGTTAAAAGGGCCATGCTGAAAAAAGTGTCAAAACCAGAAATGCAGGACAGGCCATGGAGAAATGGGAGCCGTGCTACACTGATGGGCGGGATGTAAATTGCCAACAGCCACTCTGGAGAAGTGTACGGTGAGTCCTGAAACGTCTAAATAACAAAGCTTAGAGAGCATAGGGCACTTCCACTCATGGGGGTATACATTGGGAAAATTAAAAATCAGCAAGACACAAGCACCCCAAAGTTTAGGGCTGCTCTGTTGACAAGGACCTCCACTTCATTCCACCTTCAATATCCCAGGAAAGAGAAAAATTGATAAAGGAGTTGTGGTCCTTATGTACAATGGAATACCACTCAGCCATGAAATTAATGTCATAAGGCTAGTAGCAGCATGATGAGTGGATTTAGGTACGACGATTCTAAGTGAAATAAGTCACACAGAAAAGGACACTTCTCATAAGGTATCACTGATAGAGGGAATGTAAAAACCGTTACACTTGAACTGAATTACAAAACAGAACGGAGTCACACATGCAGAAAACACACTATGGCTGCTTAACGGGAAAGGTGAGGTGGGGTGATACATAAAACAAGGGTTTCAAATTAGCTCAGATACCGTTCCATAAACCCAATATGTAATAGACAAGACCTACTCCTTGCTCAGAGAACTGGTCTCAACACGCCCCATTCACCGCACAAGAATATATCTGACTAGTAATAATCTTAAAACCTATGTATTGATATCTCTCTGTTAGTGTGTCAAGTGGGGGTAAAGCGGCATAAACACAGCAGTGAAAAGCAGCTAAACCCCATTATAAAAATAAATTACTTCGAAATACCCATGAAACAAAGACAGTGAAATAGAGCGAAATTCTTACACAATGCGTTCAGGGGCTGTGATGCAACCTGGATTGACCATATCTAGACCCACAGCTGGATGAGACATAAGGGTGGACGCTCTTGGGGCTGAGAGGTTTGGTGAGGTTGGGTGAGCAAACGCAGACCCTTTAAAGTAATACTGCGTGGTACCCATCGCATGGGTCCCAAATCTCCAGGTTCAAGGGCATCTTGCTACATCGAAAACATGCATGAGAAACCCAGAAGATGGTACACCGTGTGATGGGGAAAGGTTTCTAAAACGCACCTCATTTCTCATCTCCTTGTGCTCGGGTTCGCCATTCCAGCCACTTTACTAGCAATCTCCCTACTTGGAGCATCAGCACCTTTAACCTCCTGTTCCGTACAGGTTGCAATTTGTCCTGAGGATGAACGGGAAGACTTGGAACCAATGAGAGACTAGCTCCTGGTGTAGGGACAGGCACAGGTCACTCTATTTTCCCATCAGGAAGAAGAATTAACCACAGGCTCAGCCTGCCCCCCGGAACCAGAACAGGGCCTGAAGCCATCCTGCGCTTTTGCGGCCAGCTCCCTAAAAAGCGAGTTGTAAAATGGAGCTTCAGGGCACTGCAATTCACAAACCTGCAGAGTTATAAATGATAACTCTCGTCCACAAATATATTGAGGGAAGGCAAAGAAGAGGATTTGAAATCAAGGCAGAATTGCAGGAAACAGATTTCAGGAGGTAGATTCGAATCGCCTTTAAAGCACATGAAAAGCGGCAAAACGTTGACAATGATGCCCTTGGCCAAAAAGGGCGTATGCGTTTTTTCCTGAATATATTCAGGAAAAAACGCATACGCCCTTTTTGGCCAACCAAGCAACCTGGAAAGGCAAATCAGCGCTACAAAGAAGTCTCGCTTCCCATCGGTTAAAAGGGCCATGCTGAAAAAAGTGTCAAAACCAGAAATACAGGAAAGGCCATGGAGAAATGGGAGCCGTGCTACACTGATGGGCGGGATGTAAATTGCCAACAGCCACTCTGGAGAAGTGTACGGTGAGTCCTGAAACGTCTAAAAAGCAAAGCTTAGAGAGCATAGGGCACTTCCACTCATGGGGGTATACATTGGGAAAATTAAAAATCAGCAAGACACAAGCACCCCAAAGTTTAGGGCTGCTCTCTTGACAAGGACCTCCACTTCATTCCACCTTCAATATCCCAGGAAAGAGAAAAATGGATAAAGAAGTTGTGGTCCTTATATACAATGGAATATCACTCAGCCATGAAATCAATGTCATAAGGCTAGTAGCAGCATGATGAGTGGATTTAGGTACGACGATTCTAAGTGAAATAAGTCACACAGAAAAGGACACTTCTCATAATGTATCACTTATAGAGGGAATGTAAAAACCGTTACACTTGAACTGAATTACAAAACAGAACAGAGTCACACATGCAGAAAACACACTATGGCTGCTTAACGGGAAAGGTGAGGTGGGGTGATACATAAAACAAGGGTTTCAAATTAGCTCAGATACCGTTCCATAAAACCAATATGTAATAGACAAGACCTACTCCTTGCTCAGAGAACTGGACTCAACACGCCCTATTCACCGCACAAGAATATATCTGACTAGTAATATCTTAAAACCTATGTATTGATATCTCTCTGTTAGTGTGTCAAGTGGGTGTAAAGCGGCATAAACACAGCAGTGAAAAGCAGCTAAACCCCATTATAAAAATAAATTACTTTGAAAAACCCATGAAACAAAGACAGTGAAAGAGAGCGAAATTCTTACACAATGCGTTCAGGGGCTGTGATGCAACCTGGATTGACCATATCTAGACCCACAGCTGGATGAGACATAAGGGTGGACACTCTTGGGGCTGAGAGGTTTGGTGAGGTTGGGTGAGCAAACGCAGACCCTTTAAAGTAATACTGCGTGGTACCCATCGCATGGGTCCCAAATCTCCAGGTTCAAGGGCATCTTCCTACATCGAAAACATGCATGAGAAAACAAAAAGATGGTACACCATGTGATGGGGAAAGGTTTCTAAAACGCACCTCATTTCTCTTCTCCTTGTGCCCGGGTTCGCCATTCCAGCCGCTTTACTAACAATCTCCCTACTTGGAGCATCAGCACCTTTAACCTCCTGTTCCGTACAGGTTGCAATTTGTCCTGAGGATGAACGGGAAGACTTGGAACCAATGAGAGACTAGCTCTTGGTGTAGTGACAGGCACAGGTCACTCTATTTTCCCATCAGGAAGAAGAATTAACCACAGGCTCAGCCTGCCCCCCGGAACCAGAGCAGGGCCTGAAGCCATCCTGCGCTTTTGCGGCCAGCTCCCTAAAAAGCGAGTTGTAAAATGGAGCTTCAGGGCACTGCAATTCACAAACCTGCAGAGTTATAAATGATAACTCTCGTCCACAAATATATTGAGGGAAGGCAAAGAAGAGGATTTGAAATCAAGGCAGAATTGCAGGAAACAGATTTCAGGAGGTAGATTCGAATCGCCTTTAAAGCACATGAAAAGCGGCAAAACGTTGACAATGATGCCCTTGGCCAAAAAGGGCGTATGCGTTTTTTCCTGAATATATTCAGGAAAAAACGCATACGCCCTTTTTGGCCAACCAAGCAACCTGGAAAGGCAAATCAGCGCCACAAAGAAGACTCGCTTCCCATCGGTTAAAAGGGCCATGCTGAAAAAAGTGTCAAAACCAGAAATGCAGGACAGGCCATGGAGAAATGGGAGCCGTGCTACACTGATGGGCGGGATGTAAATTGCCAACAGCCACTCTGGAGAAGTGTACGGTGAGTCCTGAAACGTCTAAATAACAAAGCTTAGAGAGCATAGGGCACTTCCACTCATGGGGGTATACATTGGGAAAATTAAAAATCAGCAAGACACAAGCACCCCAAAGTTTAGGGCTGCTCTGTTGACAAGGACCTCCACTTCATTCCACCTTCAATATCCCAGGAAAGAGAAAAATTGATAAAGGAGTTGTGGTCCTTATGTACAATGGAATACCACTCAGCCATGAAATTAATGTCATAAGGCTAGTAGCAGCATGATGAGTGGATTTAGGTACGACGATTCTAAGTGAAATAAGTCACACAGAAAAGGACACTTCTCATAAGGTATCACTGATAGAGGGAATGTAAAAACCGTTACACTTGAACTGAATTACAAAACAGAACGGAGTCACACATGCAGAAAACACACTATGGCTGCTTAACGGGAAAGGTGAGGTGGGGTGATACATAAAACAAGGGTTTCAAATTAGCTCAGATACCGTTCCATAAACCCAATATGTAATAGACAAGACCTACTCCTTGCTCAGAGAACTGGTCTCAACACGCCCCATTCACCGCACAAGAATATATCTGACTAGTAATAATCTTAAAACCTATGTATTGATATCTCTCTGTTAGTGTGTCAAGTGGGGGTAAAGCGGCATAAACACAGCAGTGAAAAGCAGCTAAACCCCATTATAAAAATAAATTACTTCGAAATACCCATGAAACAAAGACAGTGAAATAGAGCGAAATTCTTACACAATGCGTTCAGGGGCTGTGATGCAACCTGGATTGACCATATCTAGACCCACAGCTGGATGAGACATAAGGGTGGACGCTCTTGGGGCTGAGAGGTTTGGTGAGGTTGGGTGAGCAAACGCAGACCCTTTAAAGTAATACTGCGTGGTACCCATCGCATGGGTCCCAAATCTCCAGGTTCAAGGGCATCTTGCTACATCGAAAACATGCATGAGAAACCCAGAAGATGGTACACCGTGTGATGGGGAAAGGTTTCTAAAACGCACCTCATTTCTCATCTCCTTGTGCTCGGGTTCGCCATTCCAGCCACTTTACTAGCAATCTCCCTACTTGGAGCATCAGCACCTTTAACCTCCTGTTCCGTACAGGTTGCAATTTGTCCTGAGGATGAACGGGAAGACTTGGAACCAATGAGAGACTAGCTCCTGGTGTAGGGACAGGCACAGGTCACTCTATTTTCCCATCAGGAAGAAGAATTAACCACAGGCTCAGCCTGCCCCCCGGAACCAGAACAGGGCCTGAAGCCATCCTGCGCTTTTGCGGCCAGCTCCCTAAAAAGCGAGTTGTAAAATGGAGCTTCAGGGCACTGCAATTCACAAACCTGCAGAGTTATAAATGATAACTCTCGTCCACAAATATATTGAGGGAAGGCAAAGAAGAGGATTTGAAATCAAGGCAGAATTGCAGGAAACAGATTTCAGGAGGTAGATTCGAATCGCCTTTAAAGCACATGAAAAGCGGCAAAACGTTGACAATGATGCCCTTGGCCAAAAAGGGCGTATGCGTTTTTTCCTGAATATATTCAGGAAAAAACGCATACGCCCTTTTTGGCCAACCAAGCAACCTGGAAAGGCAAATCAGCGCTACAAAGAAGTCTCGCTTCCCATCGGTTAAAAGGGCCATGCTGAAAAAAGTGTCAAAACCAGAAATACAGGAAAGGCCATGGAGAAATGGGAGCCGTGCTACACTGATGGGCGGGATGTAAATTGCCAACAGCCACTCTGGAGAAGTGTACGGTGAGTCCTGAAACGTCTAAAAAGCAAAGCTTAGAGAGCATAGGGCATTTCCACTCATGGGGGTATACATTGGGAAAATTAAAAATCAGCAAGACACAAGCACCCCAAAGTTTAGGGCTGCTCTCTTGACAAGGACCTCCACTTCATTCCACCTTCAATATCCCAGGAAAGAGAAAAATGGATAAAGAAGTTGTGGTCCTTATATACAATGGAATATCACTCAGCCATGAAATCAATGTCATAAGGCTAGTAGCAGCATGATGAGTGGATTTAGGTACGACGATTCTAAGTGAAATAAGTCACACAGAAAAGGACACTTCTCATAATGTATCACTTATAGAGGGAATGTAAAAACCGTTACACTTGAACTGAATTACAAAACAGAACAGAGTCACACATGCAGAAAACACACTATGGCTGCTTAACGGGAAAGGTGAGGTGGGGTGATACATAAAACAAGGGTTTCAAATTAGCTCAGATACCGTTCCATAAAACCAATATGTAATAGACAAGACCTACTCCTTGCTCAGAGAACTGGACTCAACACGCCCTATTCACCGCACAAGAATATATCTGACTAGTAATAATCTTAAAACCTATGTATTGATATCTCTCTGTTAGTGTGTCAAGTGGGTGTAAAGCGGCATAAACACAGCAGTGAAAAGCAGCTAAACCCCATTATAAAAATAAATTACTTTGAAAAACCCATGAAACAAAGACAGTGAAAGAGAGCGAAATTCTTACACAATGCGTTCAGGGGCTGTGATGCAACCTGGATTGACCATATCTAGACCCACAGCTGGATGAGACATAAGGGTGGACACTCTTGGGGCTAAGAGGTTTGGTGAGGTTGGGTGAGCAAACGCAGACCCTTTAAAGTAATACTGCGTGGTACCCATCGCATGGGTCCCAAATCTCCAGGTTCAAGGGCATCTTGCTACATCGAAAACATGCATGAGAAAACAAAAAGATGGTACACCGTGTGATGGGGAAAGGTTTCTAAAACGCACCTCATTTCTCATCTCCTTGTGCTCGGGTTCGCCATTCCAGCCACTTTACTAGCAATCTCCCTACTTGGAGCATCAGCACCTTTAACCTCCTGTTCCGTACAGGTTGCAATTTGTCCTGAGGATGAACGGGAAGACTTGGAACCAATGAGAGACTAGCTCCTGGTGTAGGGACAGGCACAGGTCACTCTATTTTCCCATCAGGAAGAAGAATTAACCACAGGCTCAGCCTGCCCCCCGGAACCAGAACAGGGCCTGAAGCCATCCTGCGCTTTTGCGGCCAGCTCCCTAAAAAGCGAGTTGTAAAATGGAGCTTCAGGGCACTGCAATTCACAAACCTGCAGAGTTATAAATGATAACTCTCGTCCACAAATATATTGAGGGAAGGCAAAGAAGAGGATTTGAAATCAAGGCAGAATTGCAGGAAACAGATTTCAGGAGGTAGATTCGAATCGCCTTTAAAGCACATGAAAAGCGGCAAAACGTTGACAATGATGCCCTTGGCCAAAAAGGGCGTATGCGTTTTTTCCTGAATATATTCAGGAAAAAACGCATACGCCCTTTTTGGCCAACCAAGCAACCTGGAAAGGCAAATCAGCGCTACAAAGAAGTCTCGCTTCCCATCGGTTAAAAGGGCCATGCTGAAAAAAGTGTCAAAACCAGAAATACAGGAAAGGCCATGGAGAAATGGGAGCCGTGCTACACTGATGGGCGGGATGTAAATTGCCAACAGCCACTCTGGAGAAGTGTACGGTGAGTCCTGAAACGTCTAAAAAGCAAAGCTTAGAGAGCATAGGGCACTTCCACTCATGGGGGTATACATTGGGAAAATTAAAAATCAGCAAGACACAAGCACCCCAAAGTTTAGGGCTGCTCTCTTGACAAGGACCTCCACTTCATTCCACCTTCAATATCCCAGGAAAGAGAAAAATGGATAAAGAAGTTGTGGTCCTTATATACAATGGAATATCACTCAGCCATGAAATCAATGTCATAAGGCTAGTAGCAGCATGATGAGTGGATTTAGGTACGACGATTCTAAGTGAAATAAGTCACACAGAAAAGGACACTTCTCATAATGTATCACTTATAGAGGGAATGTAAAAACCGTTACACTTGAACTGAATTACAAAACAGAACAGAGTCACACATGCAGAAAACACACTATGGCTGCTTAACGGGAAAGGTGAGGTGGGGTGATACATAAAACAAGGGTTTCAAATTAGCTCAGATACCGTTCCATAAAACCAATATGTAATAGACAAGACCTACTCCTTGCTCAGAGAACTGGACTCAACACGCCCTATTCACCGCACAAGAATATATCTGACTAGTAATAATCTTAAAACCTATGTATTGATATCTCTCTGTTAGTGTGTCAAGTGGGTGTAAAGCGGCATAAACACAGCAGTGAAAAGCAGCTAAACCCCATTATAAAAATAAATTACTTTGAAAAACCCATGAAACAAAGACAGTGAAAGAGAGCGAAATTCTTACACAATGCGTTCAGGGGCTGTGATGCAACCTGGATTGACCATATCTAGACCCACAGCTGGATGAGACATAAGGGTGGACACTCTTGGGGCTGAGAGGTTTGGTGAGGTTGGGTGAGCAAACGCAGACCCTTTAAAGTAATACTGCGTGGTACCCATCGCATGGGTCCCAAATCTCCAGGTTCAAGGGCATCTTCCTACATCGAAAACATGCATGAGAAAACAAAAAGATGGTACACCATGTGATGGGGAAAGGTTTCTAAAACGCACCTCATTTCTCTTCTCCTTGTGCCCGGGTTCGCCATTCCAGCCGCTTTACTAACAATCTCCCTACTTGGAGCATCAGCACCTTTAACCTCCTGTTCCGTACAGGTTGCAATTTGTCCTGAGGATGAACGGGAAGACTTGGAACCAATGAGAGACTAGCTCTTGGTGTAGTGACAGGCACAGGTCACTCTATTTTCCCATCAGGAAGAAGAATTAACCACAGGCTCAGCCTGCCCCCCGGAACCAGAGCAGGGCCTGAAGCCATCCTGCGCTTTTGCGGCCAGCTCCCTAAAAAGCGAGTTGTAAAATGGAGCTTCAGGGCACTGCAATTCACAAACCTGCAGAGTTATAAATGATAACTCTCGTCCACAAATATATTGAGGGAAGGCAAAGAAGAGGATTTGAAATCAAGGCAGAATTGCAGGAAACAGATTTCAGGAGGTAGATTCGAATCGCCTTTAAAGCACATGAAAAGCGGCAAAACGTTGACAATGATGCCCTTGGCCAAAAAGGGCGTATGCGTTTTTTCCTGAATATATTCAGGAAAAAACGCATACGCCCTTTTTGGCCAACCAAGCAACCTGGAAAGGCAAATCAGCGCCACAAAGAAGACTCGCTTCCCATCGGTTAAAAGGGCCATGCTGAAAAAAGTGTCAAAACCAGAAATGCAGGACAGGCCATGGAGAAATGGGAGCCGTGCTACACTGATGGGCGGGATGTAAATTGCCAACAGCCACTCTGGAGAAGTGTACGGTGAGTCCTGAAATGTCTAAATAACAAAGCTTAGAGAGCATAGGGCACTTCCACTCATGGGGGTATACATTGGGAAAATTAAAAATCAGCAAGACACAAGCACCCCAAAGTTTAGGGCTGCTCTGTTGACAAGGACCTCCACTTCATTCCACCTTCAATATCCCAGGAAAGAGAAAAATTGATAAAGGAGTTGTGGTCCTTATGTACAATGGAATACCACTCAGCCATGAAATTAATGTCATAAGGCTAGTAGCAGCATGATGAGTGGATTTAGGTACGACGATTCTAAGTGAAATAAGTCACACAGAAAAGGACACTTCTCATAAGGTATCACTGATAGAGGGAATGTAAAAACCGTTACACTTGAACTGAATTACAAAACAGAACGGAGTCACACATGCAGAAAACACACTATGGCTGCTTAACGGGAAAGGTGAGGTGGGGTGATACATAAAACAAGGGTTTCAAATTAGCTCAGATACCGTTCCATAAACCCAATATGTAATAGACAAGACCTACTCCTTGCTCAGAGAACTGGTCTCAACACGCCCCATTCACCGCACAAGAATATATCTGACTAGTAATAATCTTAAAACCTATGTATTGATATCTCTCTGTTAGTGTGTCAAGTGGGGGTAAAGCGGCATAAACACAGCAGTGAAAAGCAGCTAAACCCCATTATAAAAATAAATTACTTCGAAATACCCATGAAACAAAGACAGTGAAATAGAGCGAAATTCTTACACAATGCGTTCAGGGGCTGTGATGCAACCTGGATTGACCATATCTAGACCCACAGCTGGATGAGACATAAGGGTGGACGCTCTTGGGGCTGAGAGGTTTGGTGAGGTTGGGTGAGCAAACGCAGACCCTTTAAAGTAATACTGCGTGGTACCCATCGCATGGGTCCCAAATCTCCAGGTTCAAGGGCATCTTGCTACATCGAAAACATGCATGAGAAACCCAGAAGATGGTACACCGTGTGATGGGGAAAGGTTTCTAAAACGCACCTCATTTCTCATCTCCTTGTGCTCGGGTTCGCCATTCCAGCCACTTTACTAGCAATCTCCCTACTTGGAGCATCAGCACCTTTAACCTCCTGTTCCGTACAGGTTGCAATTTGTCCTGAGGATGAACGGGAAGACTTGGAACCAATGAGAGACTAGCTCTTGGTGTAGGGACAGGCACAGGTCACTCTATTTTCCCATCAGGAAGAAGAATTAACCACAGGCTCAGCCTGCCCCCCGGAACCAGAACAGGGCCTGAAGCCATCCTGCGCTTTTGCGGCCAGCTCCCTAAAAAGCGAGTTGTAAAATGGAGCTTCAGGGCACTGCAATTCACAAACCTGCAGAGTTATAAATGATAACTCTCGTCCACAAATATATTGAGGGAAGGCAAAGAAGAGGATTTGAAATCAAGGCAGAATTGCAGGAAACAGATTTCAGGAGGTAGATTCGAATCGCCTTTAAAGCACATGAAAAGCGGCAAAACGTTGACAATGATGCCCTTGGCCAAAAAGGGCGTATGCGTTTTTTCCTGAATATATTCAGGAAAAAACGCATACGCCCTTTTTGGCCAACCAAGCAACCTGGAAAGGCAAATCAGCGCTACAAAGAAGTCTCGCTTCCCATCGGTTAAAAGGGCCATGCTGAAAAAAGTGTCAAAACCAGAAATACAGGAAAGGCCATGGAGAAATGGGAGCCGTGCTACACTGATGGGCGGGATGTAAATTGCCAACAGCCACTCTGGAGAAGTGTACGGTGAGTCCTGAAACGTCTAAAAAGCAAAGCTTAGAGAGCATAGGGCACTTCCACTCATGGGGGTATACATTGGGAAAATTAAAAATCAGCAAGACACAAGCACCCCAAAGTTTAGGGCTGCTCTCTTGACAAGGACCTCCACTTCATTCCACCTTCAATATCCCAGGAAAGAGAAAAATGGATAAAGAAGTTGTGGTCCTTATATACAATGGAATATCACTCAGCCATGAAATCAATGTCATAAGGCTAGTAGCAGCATGATGAGTGGATTTAGGTACGACGATTCTAAGTGAAATAAGTCACACAGAAAAGGACACTTCTCATAATGTATCACTTATAGAGGGAATGTAAAAACCGTTACACTTGAACTGAATTACAAAACAGAACAGAGTCACACATGCAGAAAACACACTATGGCTGCTTAACGGGAAAGGTGAGGTGGGGTGATACATAAAACAAGGGTTTCAAATTAGCTCAGATACCGTTCCATAAAACCAATATGTAATAGACAAGACCTACTCCTTGCTCAGAGAACTGGACTCAACACGCCCTATTCACCGCACAAGAATATATCTGACTAGTAATAATCTTAAAACCTATGTATTGATATCTCTCTGTTAGTGTGTCAAGTGGGTGTAAAGTGGCATAAACACAGCAGTGAAAAGCAGCTAAACCCCATTATAAAAATAAATTACTTTGAAAAACCCATGAAACAAAGACAGTGAAAGAGAGCGAAATTCTTACACAATGCGTTCAGGGGCTGTGATGCAACCTGGATTGACCATATCTAGACCCACAGCTGGATGAGACATAAGGGTGGACACTCTTGGGGCTAAGAGGTTTGGTGAGGTTGGGTGAGCAAACGCAGACCCTTTAAAGTAATACTGCGTGGTACCCATCGCATGGGTCCCAAATCTCCAGGTTCAAGGGCATCTTCCTACATCGAAAACATGCATGAGAAAACAAAAAGATGGTACACCGTGTGATGGGGAAAGGTTTCTAAAACGCACCTCATTTCTCTTCTCCTTGTGCCCGGGTTCGCCATTCCAGCCGCTTTACTAACAATCTCCCTACTTGGAGCATCAACACCTTTAACCTCCTGTTCCGTACAGGTTGCAATTTGTCCTGAGGATGAATGGGAAGACTTGGAACCAATGAGAGACTAGCTCTTGGTGTAGTGACAGGCACAGGTCACTCTATTTTCCCATCAGGAAGAAGAATTAACCACAGGCTCAGCCTGCCCCCCGGAACCAGAGCAGGGCCTGAAGCCATCCTGCGCTTTTGCGGCCAGCTCCCTAAAAAGCGAGTTGTAAAATGGAGCTTCAGGGCACTGCAATTCACAAACCTGCAGAGTTATAAATGATAACTCTCGTCCACAAATATATTGAGGGAAGGCAAAGAAGAGGATTTGAAATCAAGGCAGAATTGCAGGAAACAGATTTCAGGAGGTAGATTCGAATCGCCTTTAAAGCACATGAAAAGCGGCAAAACGTTGACAATGATGCCCTTGGCCAAAAAGGGCGTATGCGTTTTTTCCTGAATATATTCAGGAAAAAACGCATACGCCCTTTTTGGCCAACCAAGCAACCTGGAAAGGCAAATCAGCGCCACAAAGAAGACTCGCTTCCCATCGGTCAAAAGGGCCATGCTGAAAAAAGTGTCAAAACCAGAAATGCAGGACAGGCCATGGAGAAATGGGAGCCGTGCTACACTGATGGGTGGGATGTAAATTGCCAACAGACACTCTGGAGAAGTGTACGGTGAGTCCTGAAACGTCTAAATAACAAAGCTTAGAGAGCATAGGGCACTTCCACTCATGGGGGTATACATTGGGAAAATGAAAAATCAGCAAGACACAAGCACCCCAAAGTTTAGGGCTGCTCTGTTGACAAGGACCTCCACTTCATTCCACCTTCAATATCCCAGGAAAGAGAAAAATGGATAAAGGAGTTGTGGTCCTTATGTACAATGGAATACCACTCAGCCATGAAATTAATGTCATAAGGCTACTAGCAGCATGATGAGTGGATTTAGGTACGACGATTCTAAGTGAAATAAGTCACACAGAAAAGGACACTTCTCATAAGGTATCACTGATAGAGGGAATGTAAAAACCGTTACACTTGAACTGAATTACAAAACAGAACGGAGTCACACATGCAGAAAACACACTATGGCTGCTTAACGGGAAAGGTGAGGTGGGGTGATACATAAAACAAGGGTTTCAAATTAGCTCAGATACCGTTCCATAAACCCAATATGTAATAGACAAGACCTACTCCTTGCTCAGAGAACTGGTCTCAACACGCCCCATTCACCGCACAAGAATATATCTGACTAGTAATAATCTTAAAACCTATGTATTGATATCTCTCTGTTAGTGTGTCAAGTGGGTGTAAAGCGGCATAAACACAGCAGTGAAAAGCAGCTAAACCCCATTATAAAAATAAATTACTTTGAAAAACCCATGAAACAAAGAGAGTGAAAGAGAGCGAAATTCTTACACAATGCGTTCAGGGGCTGTGATGCAACCTGGATTGACCATATCTAGACCCACAGCTGGATGAGACATAAGGGTGGACACTCTTGGGGCTGAGAGGTTTGGTGAGGTTGGGTGAGCAAACGCAGACCCTTTAAAGTAATACTGCGTGGTACCCATCGCATGGGTCCCAAATCTCCAGGTTCAAGGGCATCTTGCTACATCGAAAACATGCATGAGAAACCCAGAAGATGGTACACCGTGTGACGGGGAAAGGTTTCTAAAACGCACCCCATTTCTCATCTCCTTGTGCTCGGGTTCGCCATTCCAGCCACTTTACTAGCAATCTCCCTACTTGGAGCATCAGCACCTTTAACCTCCTGTTCCGTACAGGTTGCAATTTGTCCTGAGGATGAACGGGAAGACTTGGAACCAATGAGAGACTAGCTCCTGGTGTAGGGACAGGCACAGGTCACTCTATTTTCCCATCAGGAAGAAGAATTAACCACAGGCTCAGCCTGCCCCCCGGAACCAGAACAGGGCCTGAAGCCATCCTGCGCTTTTGCGGCCAGCTCCCTAAAAAGCGAGTTGTAAAATGGAGCTTCAGGGCACTGCAATTCACAAACCTGCAGAGTTATAAATGATAACTCTCGTCCACAAATATATTGAGGGAAGGCAAAGAAGAGGATTTGAAATCAAGGCAGAATTGCAGGAAACAGATTTCAGGAGGTAGATTCGAATCGCCTTTAAAGCACATGAAAAGCGGCAAAACGTTGACAATGATGCCCTTGGCCAAAAAGGGCGTATGCGTTTTTTCCTGAATATATTCAGGAAAAAACGCATACGCCCTTTTTGGCCAACCAAGCAACCTGGAAAGGCAAATCAGCGCTACAAAGAAGTCTCGCTTCCCATCGGTTAAAAGGGCCATGCTGAAAAAAGTGTCAAAACCAGAAATACAGGAAAGGCCATGGAGAAATGGGAGCCGTGCTACACTGATGGGCGGGATGTAAATTGCCAACAGCCACTCTGGAGAAGTGTACGGTGAGTCCTGAAACGTCTAAAAAGCAAAGCTTAGAGAGCATAGGGCACTTCCACTCATGGGGGTATACATTGGGAAAATTAAAAATCAGCAAGACACAAGCACCCCAAAGTTTAGGGCTGCTCTCTTGACAAGGACCTCCACTTCATTCCACCTTCAATATCCCAGGAAAGAGAAAAATGGATAAAGAAGTTGTTGTCCTTATATACAATGGAATATCACTCAGCCATGAAATCAATGTCATAAGGCTAGTAGCAGCATGATGAGTGGATTTAGGTACGACGATTCTAAGTGAAATAAGTCACACAGAAAAGGACACTTCTCATAATGTATCACTTATAGAGGGAATGTAAAAACCGTTACACTTGAACTGAATTACAAAACAGAACAGAGTCACACATGCAGAAAACACACTATGGCTGCTTAACGGGAAAGGTGAGGTGGGGTGATACATAAAACAAGGGTTTCAAATTAGCTCAGATACCGTTCCATAAAACCAATATGTAATAGACAAGACCTACTCCTTGCTCAGAGAACTGGACTCAACACGCCCTATTCACCGCACAAGAATATATCTGACTAGTAATAATCTTAAAACCTATGTATTGATATCTCTCTGTTAGTGTGTCAAGTGGGTGTAAAGCGGCATAAACACAGCAGTGAAAAGCAGCTAAACCCCATTATAAAAATAAATTACTTTGAAAAACCCATGAAACAAAGACAGTGAAAGAGAGCGAAATTCTTACACAATGCGTTCAGGGGCTGTGATGCAACCTGGATTGACCATATCTAGACCCACAGCTGGATGAGACATAAGGGTGGACACTCTTGGGGCTGAGAGGTTTGGTGAGGTTGGGTGAGCAAACGCAGACCCTTTAAAGTAATACTGCGTGGTACCCATCGCATGGGTCCCAAATCTCCAGGTTCAAGGGCATCTTCCTACATCGAAAACATGCATGAGAAAACAAAAAGATGGTACACCATGTGATGGGGAAAGGTTTCTAAAACGCACCTCATTTCTCTTCTCCTTGTGCCCGGGTTCGCCATTCCAGCCGCTTTACTAACAATCTCCCTACTTGGAGCATCAGCACCTTTAACCTCCTGTTCCGTACAGGTTGCAATTTGTCCTGAGGATGAACGGGAAGACTTGGAACCAATGAGAGACTAGCTCTTGGTGTAGTGACAGGCACAGGTCACTCTATTTTCCCATCAGGAAGAAGAATTAACCACAGGCTCAGCCTGCCCCCCGGAACCAGAGCAGGGCCTGAAGCCATCCTGCGCTTTTGCGGCCAGCTCCCTAAAAAGCGAGTTGTAAAATGGAGCTTCAGGGCACTGCAATTCACAAACCTGCAGAGTTAGAAATGATAACTCTCGTCCACAAATATATTGAGGGAAGGCAAAGAAGAGGATTTGAAATCAAGGCAGAATTGCAGGAAACAGATTTCAGGAGGTAGATTCGAATCGCCTTTAAAGCACATGAAAAGCGGCAAAACGTTGACAATGATGCCCTTGGCCAAAAAGGGCGTATGCGTTTTTTCCTGAATATATTCAGGAAAAAACGCATACGCCCTTTTTGGCCAACCAAGCAACCTGGAAAGGCAAATCAGCGCCACAAAGAAGACTCGCTTCCCATCGGTTAAAAGGGCCATGCTGAAAAAAGTGTCAAAACCAGAAATGCAGGACCGGCCATGGAGAAATGGGAGCCGTGCTACACTGATGGGCGGGATGTAAATTGCCAACAGCCACTCTGGAGAAGTGTACGGTGAGTCCTGAAACGTCTAAATAACAAAGCTTAGAGAGCATAGGGCACTTCCACTCATGGGGGTATACATTGGGAAAATTAAAAATCAGCAAGACACAAGCACCCCAAAGTTTAGGGCTGCTCTGTTGACAAGGACCTCCACTTCATTCCACCTTCAATATCCCAGGAAAGAGAAAAATTGATAAAGGAGTTGTGGTCCTTATGTACAATGGAATACCACTCAGCCATGAAATTAATGTCATAAGGCTAGTAGCAGCATGATGAGTGGATTTAGGTACGACGATTCTAAGTGAAATAAGTCACACAGAAAAGGACACTTCTCATAAGGTATCACTGATAGAGGGAATGTAAAAACCGTTACACTTGAACTGAATTACAAAACAGAACGGAGTCACACATGCAGAAAACACACTATGGCTGCTTAACGGGAAAGGTGAGGTGGGGTGATACATAAAACAAGGGTTTCAAATTAGCTCAGATACCGTTCCATAAACCCAATATGTAATAGACAAGACCTACTCCTTGCTCAGAGAACTGGTCTCAACACGCCCCATTCACCGCACAAGAATATATCTGACTAGTAATAATCTTAAAACCTATGTATTGATATCTCTCTGTTAGTGTGTCAAGTGGGGGTAAAGCGGCATAAACACAGCAGTGAAAAGCAGCTAAACCCCATTATAAAAATAAATTACTTCGAAATACCCATGAAACAAAGACAGTGAAATAGAGCGAAATTCTTACACAATGCGTTCAGGGGCTGTGATGCAACCTGGATTGACCATATCTAGACCCACAGCTGGATGAGACATAAGGGTGGACGCTCTTGGGGCTGAGAGGTTTGGTGAGGTTGGGTGAGCAAACGCAGACCCTTTAAAGTAATACTGCGTGGTACCCATCGCATGGGTCCCAAATCTCCAGGTTCAAGGGCATCTTGCTACATCGAAAACATGCATGAGAAACCCAGAAGATGGTACACCGTGTGATGGGGAAAGGTTTCTAAAACGCACCTCATTTCTCATCTCCTTGTGCTCGGGTTCGCCATTCCAGCCACTTTACTAGCAATCTCCCTACTTGGAGCATCAGCACCTTTAACCTCCTGTTCCGTACAGGTTGCAATTTGTCCTGAGGATGAACGGGAAGACTTGGAACCAATGAGAGACTAGCTCCTGGTGTAGGGACAGGCACAGGTCACTCTATTTTCCCATCAGGAAGAAGAATTAACCACAGGCTCAGCCTGCCCCCCGGAACCAGAACAGGGCCTGAAGCCATCCTGCGCTTTTGCGGCCAGCTCCCTAAAAAGCGAGTTGTAAAATGGAGCTTCAGGGCACTGCAATTCACAAACCTGCAGAGTTATAAATGATAACTCTCGTCCACAAATATATTGAGGGAAGGCAAAGAAGAGGATTTGAAATCAAGGCAGAATTGCAGGAAACAGATTTCAGGAGGTAGATTCGAATCGCCTTTAAAGCACATGAAAAGCGGCAAAACGTTGACAATGATGCCCTTGGCCAAAAAGGGCGTATGCGTTTTTTCCTGAATATATTCAGGAAAAAACGCATACGCCCTTTTTGGCCAACCAAGCAACCTGGAAAGGCAAATCAGCGCTACAAAGAAGTCTCGCTTCCCATCGGTTAAAAGGGCCATGCTGAAAAAAGTGTCAAAACCAGAAATACAGGAAAGGCCATGGAGAAATGGGAGCCGTGCTACACTGATGGGCGGGATGTAAATTGCCAACAGCCACTCTGGAGAAGTGTACGGTGAGTCCTGAAACGTCTAAAAAGCAAAGCTTAGAGAGCATAGGGCACTTCCACTCATGGGGGTATACATTGGGAAAATTAAAAATCAGCAAGACACAAGCACCCCAAAGTTTAGGGCTGCTCTCTTGACAAGGACCTCCACTTCATTCCACCTTCAATATCCCAGGAAAGAGAAAAATGGATAAAGAAGTTGTGGTCCTTATATACAATGGAATATCACTCAGCCATGAAATCAATGTCATAAGGCTAGTAGCAGCATGATGAGTGGATTTAGGTACGACGATTCTAAGTGAAATAAGTCACACAGAAAAGGACACTTCTCATAATGTATCACTTATAGAGGGAATGTAAAAACCGTTACACTTGAACTGAATTACAAAACAGAACAGAGTCACACATGCAGAAAACACACTATGGCTGCTTAACGGGAAAGGTGAGGTGGGGTGATACATAAAACAAGGGTTTCAAATTAGCTCAGATACCGTTCCATAAAACCAATATGTAATAGACAAGACCTACTCCTTGCTCAGAGAACTGGACTCAACACGCCCTATTCACCGCACAAGAATATATCTGACTAGTAATAATCTTAAAACCTATGTATTGATATCTCTCTGTTAGTGTGTCAAGTGGGTGTAAAGCGGCATAAACACAGCAGTGAAAAGCAGCTAAACCCCATTATAAAAATAAATTACTTTGAAAAACCCATGAAACAAAGACAGTGAAAGAGAGCGAAATTCTTACACAATGCGTTCAGGGGCTGTGATGCAACCTGGATTGACCATATCTAGACCCACAGCTGGATGAGACATAAGGGTGGACACTCTTGGGGCTAAGAGGTTTGGTGAGGTTGGGTGAGCAAACGCAGACCCTTTAAAGTAATACTGCGTGGTACCCATCGCATGGGTCCCAAATCTCCAGGTTCAAGGGCATCTTGCTACATCGAAAACATGCATGAGAAAACAAAAAGATGGTACACCGTGTGATGGGGAAAGGTTTCTAAAACGCACCTCATTTCTCATCTCCTTGTGCTCGGGTTCGCCATTCCAGCCACTTTACTAGCAATCTCCCTACTTGGAGCATCAGCACCTTTAACCTCCTGTTCCGTACAGGTTGCAATTTGTCCTGAGGATGAACGGGAAGACTTGGAACCAATGAGAGACTATCTCCTGGTGTAGGGACAGGCACAGGTCACTCTATTTTCCCATCAGGAAGAAGAATTAACCACAGGCTCAGCCTGCCCCCCGGAACCAGAACAGGGCCTGAAGCCATCCTGCGCTTTTGCGGCCAGCTCCCTAAAAAGCGAGTTGTAAAATGGAGCTTCAGGGCACTGCAATTCACAAACCTGCAGAGTTATAAATGATAACTCTCGTCCACAAATATATTGAGGGAAGGCAAAGAAGAGGATTTGAAATCAAGGCAGAATTGCAGGAAACAGATTTCAGGAGGTAGATTCGAATCGCCTTTAAAGCACATGAAAAGCGGCAAAACGTTGACAATGATGCCCTTGGCCAAAAAGGGCGTATGCGTTTTTTCCTGAATATATTCAGGAAAAAACGCATACGCCCTTTTTGGCCAACCAAGCAACCTGGAAAGGCAAATCAGCGCTACAAAGAAGTCTCGCTTCCCATCGGTTAAAAGGGCCATGCTGAAAAAAGTGTCAAAACCAGAAATACAGGAAAGGCCATGGAGAAATGGGAGCCGTGCTACACTGATGGGCGGGATGTAAATTGCCAACAGCCACTCTGGAGAAGTGTACGGTGAGTCCTGAAACGTCTAAAAAGCAAAGCTTAGAGAGCATAGGGCACTTCCACTCATGGGGGTATACATTGGGAAAATTAAAAATCAGCAAGACACAAGCACCCCAAAGTTTAGGGCTGCTCTCTTGACAAGGACCTCCACTTCATTCCACCTTCAATATCCCAGGAAAGAGAAAAATGGATAAAGAAGTTGTGGTCCTTATATACAATGGAATATCACTCAGCCATGAAATCAATGTCATAAGGCTAGTAGCAGCATGATGAGTGGATTTAGGTACGACGATTCTAAGTGAAATAAGTCACACAGAAAAGGACACTTCTCATAATGTATCACTTATAGAGGGAATGTAAAAACCGTTACACTTGAACTGAATTACAAAACAGAACAGAGTCACACATGCAGAAAACACACTATGGCTGCTTAACGGGAAAGGTGGGGTGGGGTGATACATAAAACAAGGGTTTCAAATTAGCTCAGATACCGTTCCATAAAACCAATATGTAATAGACAAGACCTACTCCTTGCTCAGAGAACTGGACTCAACACGCCCTATTCACCGCACAAGAATATATCTGACTAGTAATAATCTTAAAACCTATGTATTGATATCTCTCTGTTAGTGTGTCAAGTGGGTGTAAAGCGGCATAAACACAGCAGTGAAAAGCAGCTAAACCCCATTATAAAAATAAATTACTTTGAAAAACCCATGAAACAAAGACAGTGAAAGAGAGCGAAATTCTTACACAATGCGTTCAGGGGCTGTGATGCAACCTGGATTGACCATATCTAGACCCACAGCTGGATGAGACATAAGGGTGGACACTCTTGGGGCTGAGAGGTTTGGTGAGGTTGGGTGAGCAAACGCAGACCCTTTAAAGTAATACTGCGTGGTACCCATCGCATGGGTCCCAAATCTCCAGGTTCAAGGGCATCTTCCTACATCGAAAACATGCATGAGAAAACAAAAAGATGGTACACCGTGTGATGGGGAAAGGTTTCTAAAACGCACCTCATTTCTCTTCTCCTTGTGCCCGGGTTCGCCATTCCAGCCGCTTTACTAACAATCTCCCTACTTGGAGCATCAGCACCTTTAACCTCCTGTTCCGTACAGGTTGCAATTTGTCCTGAGGATGAACGGGAAGACTTGGAACCAATGAGAGACTAGCTCTTGGTGTAGTGACAGGCACAGGTCACTCTATTTTCCCATCAGGAAGAAGAATTAACCACAGGCTCAGCCTGCCCCCCGGAACCAGAGCAGGGCCTGAAGCCATCCTGCGCTTTTGCGGCCAGCTCCCTAAAAAGCGAGTTGTAAAATGGAGCTTCAGGGCACTGCAATTCACAAACCTGCAGAGTTATAAATGATAACTCTCGTCCACAAATATATTGAGGGAAGGCAAAGAAGAGGATTTGAAATCAAGGCAGAATTGCAGGAAACAGATTTCAGGAGGTAGATTCGAATCGCCTTTAAAGCACATGAAAAGCGGCAAAACGTTGACAATGATGCCCTTGGCCAAAAAGGGCGTATGCGTTTTTTCCTGAATATATTCAGGAAAAAACGCATACGCCCTTTTTGGCCAACCAAGCAACCTGGAAAGTCAAATCAGCGCCACAAAGAAGACTCGCTTCCCATCGGTTAAAAGGGCCATGCTGAAAAAAGTGTCAAAACCAGAAATGCAGGACAGGCCATGGAGAAATGGGAGCCGTGCTACACTGATGGGCGGGATGTAAATTGCCAACAGCCACTCTGGAGAAGTGTACGGTGAGTCCTGAAACGTCTAAATAACAAAGCTTAGAGAGCATAGGGCACTTCCACTCATGGGGGTATACATTGGGAAAATTAAAAATCAGCAAGACACAAGCACCCCAAAGTTTAGGGCTGCTCTGTTGACAAGGACCTCCACTTCATTCCACCTTCAATATCCCAGGAAAGAGAAAAATTGATAAAGGAGTTGTGGTCCTTATGTACAATGGAATACCACTCAGCCATGAAATTAATGTCATAAGGCTAGTAGCAGCATGATGAGTGGATTTAGGTACGACGATTCTAAGTGAAATAAGTCACACAGAAAAGGACACTTCTCATAAGGTATCACTGATAGAGGGAATGTAAAAACCGTTACACTTGAACTGAATTACAAAACAGAACGGAGTCACACATGCAGAAAACACACTATGGCTGCTTAACGGGAAAGGTGAGGTGGGGTGATACATAAAACAAGGGTTTCAAATTAGCTCAGATACCGTTCCATAAACCCAATATGTAATACACAAGACCTACTCCTTGCTCAGAGAACTGGTCTCAACACGCCCCATTCACCGCACAAGAATATATCTGACTAGTAATAATCTTAAAACCTATGTATTGATATCTCTCTGTTAGTGTGTCAAGTGGGGGTAAAGCGGCATAAACACAGCAGTGAAAAGCAGCTAAACCCCATTATAAAAATAAATTACTTCGAAATACCCATGAAACAAAGACAGTGAAATAGAGCGAAATTCTTACACAATGCGTTCAGGGGCTGTGATGCAACCTGGATTGACCATATCTAGACCCACAGCTGGATGAGACATAAGGGTGGACGCTCTTGGGGCTGAGAGGTTTGGTGAGGTTGGGTGAGCAAACGCAGACCCTTTAAAGTAATACTGCGTGGTACCCATCGCATGGGTCCCAAATCTCCAGGTTCAAGGGCATCTTGCTACATCGAAAACATGCATGAGAAACCCAGAAGATGGTACACCGTGTGATGGGGAAAGGTTTCTAAAACGCACCTCATTTCTCATCTCCTTGTGCTCGGGTTCGCCATTCCAGCCACTTTACTAGCAATCTCCCTACTTGGAGCATCAGCACCTTTAACCTCCTGTTCCGTACAGGTTGCAATTTGTCCTGAGGATGAACGGGAAGACTTGGAACCAATGAGAGACTAGCTCTTGGTGTAGGGACAGGCACAGGTCACTCTATTTTCCCATCAGGAAGAAGAATTAACCACAGGCTCAGCCTGCCCCCCGGAACCAGAACAGGGCCTGAAGCCATCCTGCGCTTTTGCGGCCAGCTCCCTAAAAAGCGAGTTGTAAAATGGAGCTTCAGGGCACTGCAATTCACAAACCTGCAGAGTTATAAATGATAACTCTCGTCCACAAATATATTGAGGGAAGGCAAAGAAGAGGATTTGAAATCAAGGCAGAATTGCAGGAAACAGATTTCAGGAGGTAGATTCGAATCGCCTTTAAAGCACATGAAAAGCGGCAAAACGTTGACAATGATGCCCTTGGCCAAAAAGGGCGTATGCGTTTTTTCCTGAATATATTCAGGAAAAAACGCATACGCCCTTTTTGGCCAACCAAGCAACCTGGAAAGGCAAATCAGCGCTACAAAGAAGTCTCGCTTCCCATCGGTTAAAAGGGCCATGCTGAAAAAAGTGTCAAAACCAGAAATACAGGAAAGGCCATGGAGAAATGGGAGCCGTGCTACACTGATGGGCGGGATGTAAATTGCCAACAGCCACTCTGGAGAAGTGTACGGTGAGTCCTGAAACGTCTAAAAAGCAAAGCTTAGAGAGCATAGGGCACTTCCACTCATGGGGGTATACATTGGGAAAATTAAAAATCAGCAAGACACAAGCACCCCAAAGTTTAGGGCTGCTCTCTTGACAAGGACCTCCACTTCATTCCACCTTCAATATCCCAGGAAAGAGAAAAATGGATAAAGAAGTTGTGGTCCTTATATACAATGGAATATCACTCAGCCATGAAATCAATGTCATAAGGCTAGTAGCAGCATGATGAGTGGATTTAGGTACGACGATTCTAAGTGAAATAAGTCACACAGAAAAGGACACTTCTCATAATGTATCACTTATAGAGGGAATGTAAAAACCGTTACACTTGAACTGAATTACAAAACAGAACAGAGTCACACATGCAGAAAACACACTATGGCTGCTTAACGGGAAAGGTGAGGTGGGGTGATACATAAAACAAGGGTTTCAAATTAGCTCAGATACCGTTCCATAAAACCAATATGTAATAGACAAGACCTACTCCTTGCTCAGAGAACTGGACTCAACACGCCCTATTCACCGCACAAGAATATATCTGACTAGTAATAATCTTAAAACCTATGTATTGATATCTCTCTGTTAGTGTGTCAAGTGGGTGTAAAGCGGCATAAACACAGCAGTGAAAAGCAGCTAAACCCCATTATAAAAATAAATTACTTTGAAAAACCCATGAAACAAAGACAGTGAAAGAGAGCGAAATTCTTACACAATGCGTTCAGGGGCTGTGATGCAACCTGGATTGACCATATCTAGACCCACAGCTGGATGAGACATAAGGGTGGACACTCTTGGGGCTAAGAGGTTTGGTGAGGTTGGGTGAGCAAACGCAGACCCTTTAAAGTAATACTGCGTGGTACCCATCGCATGGGTCCCAAA
This sequence comes from Balaenoptera ricei, assembly GCF_028023285.1. Classification (NCBI taxonomy): domain Eukaryota; kingdom Metazoa; phylum Chordata; class Mammalia; order Artiodactyla; family Balaenopteridae; genus Balaenoptera; species Balaenoptera ricei. The sequence goes on from NW_026777569.1 coordinate 203,664, forward strand.
TCTCCAGGTTCAAGGGCATCTTCCTACATCGAAAACATGCATGAGAAAACAAAAAGATGGTACACCGTGTGATGGGGAAAGGTTTCTAAAACGCACCTCATTTCTCTTCTCCTTGTGCCCGGGTTCGCCATTCCAGCCGCTTTACTAACAATCTCCCTACTTGGAGCATCAGCACCTTTAACCTCCTGTTCCGTACAGGTTGCAATTTGTCCTGAGGATGAATGGGAAGACTTGGAACCAATGAGAGACTAGCTCTTGGTGTAGTGACAGGCACAGGTCACTCTATTTTCCCATCAGGAAGAAGAATTAACCACAGGCTCAGCCTGCCCCCCGGAACCAGAGCAGGGCCTGAAGCCATCCTGCGCTTTTGCGGCCAGCTCCCTAAAAAGCGAGTTGTAAAATGGAGCTTCAGGGCACTGCAATTCACAAACCTGCAGAGTTATAAATGATAACTCTCGTCCACAAATATATTGAGGGAAGGCAAAGAAGAGGATTTGAAATCAAGGCAGAATTGCAGGAAACAGATTTCAGGAGGTAGATTCGAATCGCCTTTAAAGCACATGAAAAGCGGCAAAACGTTGACAATGATGCCCTTGGCCAAAAAGGGCGTATGCGTTTTTTCCTGAATATATTCAGGAAAAAACGCATACGCCCTTTTTGGCCAACCAAGCAACCTGGAAAGGCAAATCAGCGCCACAAAGAAGACTCGCTTCCCATCGGTCAAAAGGGCCATGCTGAAAAAAGTGTCAAAACCAGAAATGCAGGACAGGCCATGGAGAAATGGGAGCCGTGCTACACTGATGGGTGGGATGTAAATTGCCAACAGACACTCTGGAGAAGTGTACGGTGAGTCCTGAAACGTCTAAATAACAAAGCTTAGAGAGCATAGGGCACTTCCACTCATGGGGGTATACATTGGGAAAATGAAAAATCAGCAAGACACAAGCACCCCAAAGTTTAGGGCTGCTCTGTTGACAAGGACCTCCACTTCATTCCACCTTCAATATCCCAGGAAAGAGAAAAATGGATAAAGGAGTTGTGGTCCTTATGTACAATGGAATACCACTCAGCCATGAAATTAATGTCATAAGGCTACTAGCAGCATGATGAGTGGATTTAGGTACGACGATTCTAAGTGAAATAAGTCACACAGAAAAGGACACTTCTCATAAGGTATCACTGATAGAGGGAATGTAAAAACCGTTACACTTGAACTGAATTACAAAACAGAACGGAGTCACACATGCAGAAAACACACTATGGCTGCTTAACGGGAAAGGTGAGGTGGGGTGATACATAAAACAAGGGTTTCAAATTAGCTCAGATACCGTTCCATAAACCCAATATGTAATAGACAAGACCTACTCCTTGCTCAGAGAACTGGTCTCAACACGCCCCATTCACCGCACAAGAATATATCTGACTAGTAATAATCTTAAAACCTATGTATTGATATCTCTCTGTTAGTGTGTCAAGTGGGTGTAAAGCGGCATAAACACAGCAGTGAAAAGCAGCTAAACCCCATTATAAAAATAAATTACTTTGAAAAACCCATGAAACAAAGAGAGTGAAAGAGAGCGAAATTCTTACACAATGCGTTCAGGGGCTGTGATGCAACCTGGATTGACCATATCTAGACCCACAGCTGGATGAGACATAAGGGTGGACACTCTTGGGGCTGAGAGGTTTGGTGAGGTTGGGTGAGCAAACGCAGACCCTTTAAAGTAATACTGCGTGGTACCCATCGCATGGGTCCCAAATCTCCAGGTTCAAGGGCATCTTGCTACATCGAAAACATGCATGAGAAACCCAGAAGATGGTACACCGTGTGATGGGGAAAGGTTTCTAAAACGCACCTCATTTCTCATCTCCTTGTGCTCGGGTTCGCCATTCCAGCCACTTTACTAGCAATCTCCCTACTTGGAGCATCAGCACCTTTAACCTCCTGTTCCGTACAGTTTGCAATTTGTCCTGAGGATGAACGGGAAGACTTGGAACCAATGAGAGACTAGCTCCTGGTGTAGGGACAGGCACAGGTCACTCAATTTTCCCATCAGGAAGAAGAATTAACCACAGGCTCAGCCTGCCCCCCGGAACCAGAACAGGGCCTGAAGCCACCCTGCGCTTTTGCGGCCATCTCCCAAAAAGGCGAGTTGTAAAATGGAGCTTCAGGGCACTGCAATTCACAAACCTGCAGAGTTATAAATGATAACTCTCGTCCACAAATATATTGAGGGAAGGCAAAGAAGAGGATTTGAAATCAAGGCAGAATTGCAGGAAACAAATTTCAGGAGGTAGATTCGAATCGCCTTTAAAGCACATGAAAAGCGGCAAAACGTTGACAATGATGCCCTTGGCCAAAAAGGGCGTATGCATTTTTTCCTGAATATATTCAGGAAAAAACGCATACGCCCTTTTTGGCCAACCAAGCAACCTGGAAAGGCAAATCAGCGCTACAAAGAAGTCTCGCTTCCCATCGGTTAAAAGGGCCATGCTGAAAAAAGTGTCAAAACCAGAAATACAGGAAAGGCCATGGAGAAATGGGAGCCCTGCTACACTGATGGGCGGGATGTAAATTGCCAACAGCCACTCTGGAGAAGTGTACGGTGAGTCCTGAAACGTCTAAAAAGCAAAGCTTAGAGAGCATAGGGCACTTCCACTCATGGGGGTATACATTGGGAAAATTAAAAATCAGCAAGACACAAGCACCCCAAAGTTTAGGGCTGCTCTCTTGACAAGGACCTCCACTTCATTCCACCTTCAATATCCCAGGAAAGAGAAAAATGGATAAAGGAGTTGTGGTCCTTATGTACAATGGAATATCACTCAGCCATGAAATCAATGTCATAAGGCTAGTAGCAGCATGATGAGTGGATTTAGGTACGACGATTCTAAGTGAAATAAGTCACACAGAAAAGGACACTTCTCATAATGTATCACTTATAGAGGGAATGTAAGAACCGTTACACTTGAACAGAATTACAAAACAGAACGGAGTCACACATGCAGAAAACACACTATGGCTGCTTAACGGGAAAGGTGAGGTGGGGTGATACATAAAACAAGGGTTTCAAATTAGCTCAGATACCGTTCCATAAACCCAATATGTAATAGACAAGACCTACTCCTTGCTCAGAGAACTGGACTCAACACGCCCTATTCACCGCACAAGAATATATCTGACTAGTAATAATCTTAAAACCTATGTATTGATATCTCTCTGTTAGTGTGTCAAGTGGGTGTAAAGCGGCATAAACACAGCAATGAAAAGCAGCTAAACCCCATTATAAAAATAAATTACTTTGAAAAACCCATGAAACAAAGACAGTGAAAGAGAGCGAAATTCTTACACAATGCGTTCAGGGGCTGTGATGCAACCTGGATTGACCATATCTAGACCCACAGCTGGATGAGACATAAGGGTGGACACTCTTGGGGCTGAGAGGTTTGGTGAGGTTGGGTGAGCAAACGCAGACCCTTTAAAGTAATACTGCGTGGTACCCATCGCATGGGTCCCAAATCTCCAGGTTCAAGGGCATCTTCCTACATCGAAAACATGCATGAGAAAACAAAAAGATGGTACACCATGTGATGGGGAAAGGTTTCTAAAACGCACCTCATTTCTCTTCTCCTTGTGCCCGGGTTCGCCATTCCAGCCGCTTTACTAACAATCTCCCTACTTGGAGCATCAGCACCTTTAACCTCCTGTTCCGTACAGGTTGCAATTTGTCCTGAGGATGAACGGGAAGACTTGGAACCAATGAGAGACTAGCTCTTGGTGTAGTGACAGGCACAGGTCACTCTATTTTCCCATCAGGAAGAAGAATTAACCACAGGCTCAGCCTGCCCCCCGGAACCAGAGCAGGGCCTGAAGCCATCCTGCGCTTTTGCGGCCAGCTCCCTAAAAAGCGAGTTGTAAAATGGAGCTTCAGGGCACTGCAATTCACAAACCTGCAGAGTTATAAATGATAACTCTCGTCCACAAATATATTGAGGGAAGGCAAAGAAGAGGATTTGAAATCAAGGCAGAATTGCAGGAAACAGATTTCAGGAGGTAGATTCGAATCGCCTTTAAAGCACATGAAAAGCGGCAAAACGTTGACAATGATGCCCTTGGCCAAAAAGGGCGTATGCGTTTTTTCCTGAATATATTCAGGAAAAAACGCATACGCCCTTTTTGGCCAACCAAGCAACCTGGAAAGGCAAATCAGCGCCACAAAGAAGACTCGCTTCCCATCGGTCAAAAGGGCCATGCTGAAAAAAGTGTCAAAACCAGAAATGCAGGACAGGCCATCGAGAAATGGGAGCCGTGCTACACTGATGGGTGGGATGTAAATTGCCAACAGACACTCTGGAGAAGTGTACGGTGAGTCCTGAAACGTCTAAATAACAAAGATTAGAGAGCATAGGGCACTTCCACTCATGGGGGTATACATTGGGAAAATGAAAAATCAGCAAGACACAAGCACCCCAAAGTTTAGGGCTGCTCTGTTGACAAGGACCTCCACTTCATTCCACCTTCAATATCCCAGGAAAGAGAAAAATGGATAAAGGAGTTGTGGTCCTTATGTACAATGGAATACCACTCAGCCATGAAATTAATGTCATAAGGCTACTAGCAGCATGATGAGTGGATTTAGGTACGACGATTCTAAGTGAAATAAGTCACACAGAAAAGGACACTTCTCATAAGGTATCACTGATAGAGGGAATGTAAAAACCGTTACACTTGAACTGAATTACAAAACAGAACGGAGTCACACATGCAGAAAACACACTATGGCTGCTTAACGGGAAAGGTGAGGTGGGGTGATACATAAAACAAGGGTTTCAAATTAGCTCAGATACCGTTCCATAAACCCAATATGTAATAGACAAGACCTACTCCTTGCTCAGAGAACTGGTCTCAACACGCCCCATTCACCGCACAAGAATATATCTGACTAGTAATAATCTTAAAACCTATGTATTGATATCTCTCTGTTAGTGTGTCAAGTGGGTGTAAAGCGGCATAAACACAGCAGTGAAAAGCAGCTAAACCCCATTATAAAAATAAATTACTTTGAAAAACCCATGAAACAAAGAGAGTGAAAGAGAGCGAAATTCTTACACAATGCGTTCAGGGGCTGTGATGCAACCTGGATTGACCATATCTAGACCCACAGCTGGATGAGACATAAGGGTGGACACTCTTGGGGCTGAGAGGTTTGGTGAGGTTGGGTGAGCAAACGCAGACCCTTTAAAGTAATACTGCGTGGTACCCATCGCATGGGTCCCAAATCTCCAGGTTCAAGGGCATCTTGCTACATCGAAAACATGCATGAGAAACCCAGAAGATGGTACACCGTGTGATGGGGAAAGGTTTCTAAAACGCACCTCATTTCTCATCTCCTTGTGCTCGGGTTCGCCATTCCAGCCACTTTACTAGCAATCTCCCTACTTGGAGCATCAGCACCTTTAACCTCCTGTTCCGTACAGTTTGCAATTTGTCCTGAGGATGAACGGGAAGACTTGGAACCAATGAGAGACTAGCTCCTGGTGTAGGGACAGGCACAGGTCACTCAATTTTCCCATCAGGAAGAAGAATTAACCACAGGCTCAGCCTGCCCCCCGGAACCAGAACAGGGCCTGAAGCCACCCTGCGCTTTTGCGGCCATCTCCCAAAAAGGCGAGTTGTAAAATGGAGCTTCAGGGCACTGCAATTCACAAACCTGCAGAGTTATAAATGATAACTCTCGTCCACAAATATATTGAGGGAAGGCAAAGAAGAGGATTTGAAATCAAGGCAGAATTGCAGGAAACAAATTTCAGGAGGTAGATTCGAATCGCCTTTAAAGCACATGAAAAGCGGCAAAACGTTGACAATGATGCCCTTGGCCAAAAAGGGCGTATGCGTTTTTTCCTGAATATATTCAGGAAAAAACGCATACGCCCTTTTTGGCCAACCAAGCAACCTGGAAAGGCAAATCAGCGCTACAAAGAAGTCTCGCTTCCCATCGGTTAAAAGGGCCATGCTGAAAAAAGTGTCAAAACCAGAAATACAGGAAAGGCCATGGAGAAATGGGAGCCCTGCTACACTGATGGGCGGGATGTAAATTGCCAACAGCCACTCTGGAGAAGTGTACGGTGAGTCCTGAAACGTCTAAAAAGCAAAGCTTAGAGAGCATAGGGCACTTCCACTCATGGGGGTATACATTGGGAAAATTAAAAATCAGCAAGACACAAGCACCCCAAAGTTTAGGGCTGCTCTCTTGACAAGGACCTCCACTTCATTCCACCTTCAATATCCCAGGAAAGAGAAAAATGGATAAAGGAGTTGTGGTCCTTATGTACAATGGAATATCACTCAGCCATGAAATCAATGTCATAAGGCTAGTAGCAGCATGATGAGTGGATTTAGGTACGACGATTCTAAGTGAAATAAGTCACACAGAAAAGGACACTTCTCATAATGTATCACTTATAGAGGGAATGTAAGAACCGTTACACTTGAACAGAATTACAAAACAGAACGGAGTCACACATGCAGAAAACACACTATGGCTGCTTAACGGGAAAGGTGAGGTGGGGTGATACATAAAACAAGGGTTTCAAATTAGCTCAGATACCGTTCCATAAACCCAATATGTAATAGACAAGACCTACTCCTTGCTCAGAGAACTGGACTCAACACGCCCTATTCACCGCACAAGAATATATCTGACTAGTAATAATCTTAAAACCTATGTATTGATATCTCTCTGTTAGTGTGTCAAGTGGGTGTAAAGCGGCATAAACACAGCAATGAAAAGCAGCTAAACCCCATTATAAAAATAAATTACTTTGAAAAACCCATGAAACAAAGACAGTGAAAGAGAGCGAAATTCTTACACAATGCGTTCAGGGGCTGTGATGCAACCTGGATTGACCATATCTAGACCCACAGCTGGATGAGACATAAGGGTGGACACTCTTGGGGCTGAGAGGTTTGGTGAGGTTGGGTGAGCAAACGCAGACCCTTTAAAGTAATACTGCGTGGTACCCATCGCATGGGTCCCAAATCTCCAGGTTCAAGGGCATCTTCCTACATCGAAAACATGCATAAGAAAACAAAAAGATGGTACACCATGTGATGGGGAAAGGTTTCTAAAACGCACCTCATTTCTCTTCTCCTTGTGCCCGGGTTCGCCATTCCAGCCGCTTTACTAACAATCTCCCTACTTGGAGCATCAGCACCTTTAACCTCCTGTTCCGTACAGGTTGCAATTTGTCCTGAGGATGAACGGGAAGACTTGGAACCAATGAGAGACTAGCTCTTGGTGTAGTGACAGGCACAGGTCACTCTATTTTCCCATCAGGAAGAAGAATTAACCACAGGCTCAGCCTGCCCCCCGGAACCAGAGCAGGGCCTGAAGCCATCCTGCGCTTTTGCGGCCAGCTCCCTAAAAAGCGAGTTGTAAAATGGAGCTTCAGGGCACTGCAATTCACAAACCTGCAGAGTTATAAATGATAACTCTCGTCCACAAATATATTGAGGGAAGGCAAAGAAGAGGATTTGAAATCAAGGCAGAATTGCAGGAAACAGATTTCAGGAGGTAGATTCGAATCGCCTTTAAAGCACATGAAAAGCGGCAAAACGTTGACAATGATGCCCTTGGCCAAAAAGGGCGTATGCGTTTTTTCCTGAATATATTCAGGAAAAAACGCATACGCCCTTTTTGGCCAACCAAGCAACCTGGAAAGGCAAATCAGCGCCACAAAGAAGACTCGCTTCCCATCGGTTAAAAGGGCCATGCTGACAAAAGTGTCAAAACCAGAAATGCAGGACAGGCCATGGAGAAATGGGAGCCCTGCTACACTGATGGGCGGGATGTAAATTGCCAACAGCCACTCTGGAGAAGTGTACGGTGAGTCCTGAAACGTCTAAATAACAAAGCTTAGAGAGCATAGGGCACTTCCACTCATGGGGGTATACATTGGGAAAATTAAAAATCAGCAAGACACAAGCACCCCAAAGTTTAGGGCTGCTCTGTTGACAAGGACCTCCACTTCATTCCACCTTCAATATCCCAGGAAAGAGAAAAATTGATAAAGGAGTTGTGGTCCTTATGTACAATGGAATACCACTCAGCCATGAAATTAATGTCATAAGGCTAGTAGCAGCATGATGAGTGGATTTAGGTACGACGATTCTAAGTGAAATAAGTCACACAGAAAAGGACACTTCTCATAAGGTATCACTGATAGAGGGAATGTAAAAACCGTTACACCTGAACTGAATTACAAAACAGAACGGAGTCACACATGCAGAAAACACACTATGGCTGCTTAACGGGAAAGGTGAGGTGGGGTGATACATAAAACAAGGGTTTCAAATTAGCTCAGATACCGTTCCATAAACCCAATATGTAATAGACAAGACCTACTCCTTGCTCAGAGAACTGGTCTCAACACGCCCCATTCACCGCACAAGAATATATCTGACTAGTAATAATCTTAAAACCTATGTATTGATATCTCTCTGTTAGTGTGTCAAGTGGGGGTAAAGCGGCATAAACACAGCAGTGAAAAGCAGCTAAACCCCATTATAAAAATAAATTACTTCGAAATACCCATGAAACAAAGACAGTGAAATAGAGCGAAATTCTTACACAATGCGTTCAGGGGCTGTGATGCAACCTGGATTGACCATATCTAGACCCACAGCTGGATGAGACATAAGGGTGGACGCTCTTGGGGCTGAGAGGTTTGGTGAGGTTGGGTGAGCAAACGCAGACCCTTTAAAGTAATACTGCGTGGTACCCATCGCATGGGTCCCAAATCTCCAGGTTCAAGGGCATCTTGCTACATCGAAAACATGCATGAGAAACCCAGAAGATGGTACACCGTGTGATGGGGAAAGGTTTCTAAAACGCACCTCATTTCTCATCTCCTTGTGCTCGGGTTCGCCATTCCAGCCACTTTACTAGCAATCTCCCTACTTGGAGCATCAGCACCTTTAACCTCCTGTTCCGTACAGGTTGCAATTTGTCCTGAGGATGAACGGGAAGACTTGGAACCAATGAGAGACTAGCTCTTGGTGTAGGGACAGGCACAGGTCACTCTATTTTCCCATCAGGAAGAAGAATTAACCACAGGCTCAGCCTGCCCCCCGGAACCAGAACAGGGCCTGAAGCCATCCTGCGCTTTTGCGGCCAGCTCCCTAAAAAGCGAGTTGTAAAATGGAGCTTCAGGGCACTGCAATTCACAAACCTGCAGAGTTATAAATGATAACTCTCGTCCACAAATATATTGAGGGAAGGCAAAGAAGAGGATTTGAAATCAAGGCAGAATTGCAG